>NW_027030263.1:0-2057 GCF_034236695.1 Oncorhynchus nerka
GTTTGAGTTTGAGTTTATTTTTATTTTTACAGGGACAGTGCACATTAATCAACGTTTCAGTAAAAGTGCCGGTTTTAGCCAGCCGGCTAATTTTCAACCGCAGTCCCTGGGCAGGTTATTAAAAACAATTACAATATAGACAATAGCAACATAGAACAAGCAAGACATAGCAACATAGGACAAGCAAGACATAGCATACAGACAGAGCAACATAGGACAAGCAAGACGTAGCATACAGACAGAGCAACATAGAACAAAGCAGCAAGACAAAATTCATAAAAGCAACAAAGTGTTTCCACACCTCACAAGCTACAGACAACAGACAACATGGAAAGCGGCAACACACAGCTAGGGACCATGTTCACAAATCTGATTGACCTTTAGCCATGTCTTCAAGCATTTTGTGAAAGTGTGATATGTGGTGCAGTTATGTGTGTCTGATGGCAGTGTATTCCAGACATGGGAAGCTCTCACAGAGAATGCAGATTTACTAAAGGTGCTTTTCCTTAGGGGAACTATACAGTCACCTCTCATGGCAGACCTTGTGGATCTGCTGCCATATGTCTGGGTTTTCTGTTTAACAAAAATATTGAGTGGAGCCAGGCCATTAAGGATCTTGAATACAAGACATGCGTCGGTGTATTGCACAAGATTTTCCCAACTCAAGAGCTCATGCTTTCTAAGGATGTGACAATGATGATGGCTATTGGGCTTCCTATCAAGCACTTTGAGAGCCTGTTTGTAGACAGACTGAATAGGTTTTAATGTTGTACAGCAAGCTTGGGCCCAACTAGTCAAGCAGTATGTTAAGTGGGGAGTATCATAGATTTGAAGTACAGTTTTGCTACCTCTGTAGTCAAACAATTTCGTATAAATCGGAAATTAGCTAGGTTGAATTTGGTTATTTGAATTACCTTTTTCACATGCTTTTTAAAAGAGAGGTTGGAATCAAGTATGATGCCAAGGTACTTAAAATCGGATACCACCTGGAGCTTCTCCCCTGACACATAGACATCTGGCTCAGTAGCATCTGTTGCCCTCTTTGTGAAGAACATGCAAACAGTTTTTCACATTGAGATGCAAACACGAGTCACTGAGCCACTTTGTAACCTGGACCATTACAGTAGTGAGTTCTTGTGCAGCTTGTTGTTTGCTCTTTGCATGCACATATATCACTGTATCATCTGCATACATTTGAACTTCAGACCCAGTACAGACAGAAGGCAGATCATTAATGTACAGGCTGAACAGGAGGGGCCCCAGTATTGACCCTTGGGGCACGCCCACATCATAGCTACGAGTGGGCGACAGCTCATTGCTCACTCTGACACACTGAGTTCTGCCTTCAAGGTATGATTTCATCCATCTCAAGGCATCAGGGGAAAAGTTGAACTTGGACAATTTTGTGATGAGAATCTCATGGTTAACAGTATCAAAAGCCTTCCTTAGGTCCAGAAACACAGCCCCAACAGCACCCCTTTGTCCATCTTGGACTTCACATTTTCAGAAGAAAGCAGTTGGCCGTTTCTGTGGAGTGTTTCGCTCTGAAGCCAAACTGCATGGAGTGTAATGTGAAGGGGCTGTTGTTGAGGTGGGCAATCAGTTGTTCTGCTACACACTTTTCAACAACCTTTGACACCACAGGTAGTATACTAATGGGCCTGTAGTTACTCACGTCAGCAGGGTCGCCTGATTTAAAGATGGCCGTTATTATGGCCGACTTCCATACCCTATGGAAACACACCGAGACCAATAGATGTGTTGGTGACCTTAATGATCGGGGCCAATGAGTGACTCTTTGTGGGAGTCAGAAGGGCTCTCAGGGTGTGATGAGAATGTAGTAGGGGGAGATAGAGAAGGGCATTCAGGGTGTGATGAAGAGAGTGTAGTAGGGGAGTCAGAAGGGCACTCAGGGTGTGATGAAGAGGGTAGTAGGGGAGATAGAGAGGGCAATCAGGGTGTGATGAAGAGAGCATAGTAGGGGGAATTCAGAAGGGTGGGGTGTGATGAAGAGAGTGTAGTAGGGAGATAGAAGGGCACTCGGGGTGTGATGAAGA
>NW_027030264.1:0-2059 GCF_034236695.1 Oncorhynchus nerka
GTGGAGGCTATATACAGGAGGTCCCAGTACAGAGTCAATGTGGAGGCTATATACAGGGCTACCAGTACAGAGTCAATGTGGGAGGCTATATACAGGGGGTACCAGTACAAAGTCAATGTGGAGGCTATATACAGGAGGTACCAGTACAGAGTCAATGTGGAGGCTATATACAGGAGGTCCCAGTACAGAGTCAATGTGGAGGCTATATACAGGAGGTCCCAGTACAGAGTCAATGTGGAGGCTATATACAGGAGGTCCCAGTACAGAGTCAATGTGGAGGCTATATACAGGGGGTACCAGTACAGAGTCAATGTGGAGGCTATATACAGGGGCTACCAGTACAGAGTCAATGTGGAGGCTATATACAGGAGGTACCAGTACATAGTCAATGTGGAGGCTATATACAGGGGGAACCAGTACAGAGTCAATGTGGAGGCTATATACAGGGGGTACCAGTACAAAGTCAATGTGGAGGCTATATACAGAGGTACCAGTACAGAGTGTGTGGAGGCTATATACAGGAGGTACCAGTACATAGTCAATGTGGAGGCTATATACAGGAGGTACCAGTACAGAGTCAATGTGGAGGCTATATACAGGGGGTACCAGTACAGAGTCAATGTGGAGGCTATATACAGGAGGTACCAGTACAGAGTCAATGTGGAGGCTATATACAGGGGGAACCAGTACAGAGTCAATGTGGAGGCTATATACAGGGGGTACCAGTACAAAGTCAATGTGGAGGCTATATACAGGAGGTACCAGTACAGAGTCAATGTGGAGGCTATATACAGGAGGTACCAGTACATAGTCAATGTGGAGGCTATATACAGGAGGTACCAGTACAGAGTCAATGTGGAGGCTATATACAGGGGGTACCAGTACAGAGTCAATGTGGAGGCTATATACAGGAGGTACCAGTACAGAGTCAATGTGGAGGCTATATACAGGAGGAACCAGTACAGACTCAATGTGGAGGCTATCTACAGGAGGAACCAGTACACAGTCAATGTGGAGGCTATATACAGGGGGTACCAGTACAGAGTCAACGTGGAGGCTATAGACAGGGGGTACCAGTACAGAGTCAATGTGGAGACTATATACAGGGGGTACCAGTACAGAGTCAATGTGGAGGCTATATACAGGAGGTACCAGTACAGAGTCAATGTGGAGGCTATATACAGGAGGAACCAGTACAGAGTCAATGTGGAGGCTATATACAGGAGGTGCCAGTACAGAGTCAATGTGGAGGCTATATACAGGGGGTACCAGTACAGAGTCAATGTGGAGGCTATATACAGGAGGTACCAGTACAGAGTCAATGTGGAGGCTATATACAGGAGGAACCGGTACAGAGTCAATGTGGAGGCTATATACAGGGGGTACCAGTACAGAGTCAATGTGGAGGCTATATACAGGGGGTACCAGTACAGAGTCAATGTGGAGGCTATATACAGGGGGTACCAGTACAGAGTCAATGTGGAGGCTATATACAGGAGGTACCAGTACAGAGTCAGTGTGGAGGCTATATACAGGGGGTACCAGTACAGAGTCAATGTGGAGGCTATATACAGGGGGTACCAGTACAGAGTCAATGTGGAGGCTATATACAGGGGGTACCAGTACAGAGTCAATGTGGAGGCTATATACAGGAGGTACCAGTACAGAGTCAATGTGGAGACTATATACAGGGGGTACCAGTACAGAGTCAATGTGGAGGCTATATACAGGGGGTACCAGTACAGAGTCAATGTGGAGGCTATATACAGGGGGTACCAGTACAGAGTCAATGTAGAGGCTATATACAGGAGGTACCAGTACAGAGTCAATGTGGAGGCTATATACAGGGGGTACCAGTACAGAGTCAATGTGGAGGCTATATACCGGGGGTTCCAGTACAGAGTCAATGTGGAGGCTATATACAGGAGGTACCAGTACAGAGTCAATGTGGAGGCTATATACAGGAGGTACCAGTACAGTGTCAATGTGGAGGCTATATACAGGAGGTACCAGTACAGAGTCAATGTGGAGGCCGTATATTAATAAAATGCAAATTAAT
>NW_027030265.1:0-2060 GCF_034236695.1 Oncorhynchus nerka
TACAATGACCAAGGCGTGACAGAACCACCCCCTAAGGTGCGGACTCCCGGACGCACCTCAAAAGCATAGGGAGGGTCCGGGTGGGCGTCTGTCCATGGTGGCGGTTCTGGCTCGGGACGTGGACCCCACTCCATGTAGTCACGAGTTCCTCCCTTCGTCCTAGGATAATCCACCTTCTCCGCCGACCATGGCCTAATAGTCTCACCCTGATCCCCACATAACTGAGGGACAGCTCGACAGAGGGGCAGCTCGGGACAGAGGGGCAGCTCGGGACAGAGGCAGCTCGGGACTGAGGGGAAGCCCGGAACCAGGGCATGCTCGGGACAGCAGGGCAGCCCGGGACAGAGGGGCAGCCCGGGACAGAAGGGGGAGCCCAGTACAGAGAGGAAGCCCAGTACTGAGAGGAAGCTCAGTACTGAGATGAAGCTCAGACAGGTAGTAGCTCCGTAACTCCTGGCTGGCTGGTGGAACTGAATGAGACTGGTTGTCTGGCCGATCTAGAAGATCATGGGCTGACTGGCACTTCTGGCGGATCCTGGCAGATCAAGTACTCCCCATGATCCAGGACTGGTGCCAGCACTTCTGGCGGATCCTGGCAGACTGGCACTTCTGGCGGATCCTGGCAGACTGGCACTTCTGGCGGATCCTGGCAGACTGGCACTTCTGGCGGATCCTGGCAGACTGGCACTTCTGGCGGATCCTGGCAGACTGGCACTTCTGGCGGATCCTGGCACTTCTGGCGGATCCTGGCACTTCTGGCGGATCCTGGCACTTCTGGCGGATCCTGGCACTTCTGGCGGATCCTGGCACTTCTGGTGGATCCTGGCAGACTGGCACTTCTGGCGGATCCTGGCAGACTGGCACTTCTGGCGTATCCTGGCGGCGCTGGGAGCACTGGCGGCGCTGGGCAGACTGGGAGCACTGGCTGCGCTGGGCAGACTGGGAGCACTGGCCGCGCTGGGCAGACTGGGAGCACTGGCCGCGCTGGGCAGACTGGGAGCACTGGCCTTCGGGGCAGACTGGGAGCACTGGGCCGCGCTGGGCAGACTAGAGCGGGCACCAGGAGCACTGGCCGCGCTGGGCCGACTGGGAGCACTGGCCGCGCTGAGGCGACTGGGAGCACTGGCAGCGCTGGACAGACAGGAGACTACGGCAGCATAGGAGGCGCTCTAGCTGCGCTGAACAGAGCGAGCGCACTGGAGCCTGGTGCGTGGTGCTGGAACTGGTGGTATTTGATCGAGGACACGCACAGGAAGCCTGGTGCGGGGAGCTGCTACCGGAGGACTGGTGTGTGGAGGTGGCTTAGGATAGACTGGACCGTGCAGGCGCACTGGAGCTCTTAAGCACCGAGCCTGCCCAAGCTTACCTGGCTCGATGCCCACTCTAGCCCGGCCAATATGAAGGGCTGGTATGTGCCGCACCTGGCTCTGCACCCGCACTGGAAACACCGTGCGCTCCATAGCATAACACGGCGCCTGCCCGGTCTCTCTAGCCCAACGTTGAGCACAGGGAGTTTGCGCAGGTCTCCTACCTGGCATAACTATTCTCCCTTCTAGCCCCCCCCCCCAATATTTTTTTGGGGTTGCTTTACGGGCTTCCTTGCAAACCGTGTTCCCTCATATCGTCGGCTCCTATCTCCGGCTGCCTCTGCTTCTTCCTCGGGACGGCGATATTCTCCCGGCTGCGCCCAGGGTCCTTTTCCGTCTAAGATCCTCTCCCAAGACCAGAAGTCCTTATATTGCTGCTCCTCACAATTAACAGGAAGAGTAGGCTCAGGTCTGATTCCTGACTCAGCCACTCTCTCTCTGCGCTCTCCCCGTTACTTTCGGTTTTCGCTCTGCGTCGCCGTGTTTTCCTTTTTGACTCCATTAGCCTGTAGCCCTCTTCGCACTGCTGTAGGGAATCCCAGGCGGGCTCCTGCACTCGCTCTGGGTCGGCCGCCCACCTGTCGATTTCTTCCCACGTAGTATACTCCATACTTCTGCTGTCCATAACGTCGTCCTTTAGCTCCTGCCAGTTTACACGCTGCTCGGTCCGTGAGTGGTGGGTGATTCTGTAAC
>NW_027030266.1:0-2061 GCF_034236695.1 Oncorhynchus nerka
TAAGTGACAGTCCTTACAAGCTATGTCTGTCTGGTGAATTTCTAAGCAAACAATAAAATGCACTGGAAGCTATTGAACAATCTCATTTCTGTCTTTTTTTTAGTAGAGTTGTGTCTTGTGGTTAGGTGATTATAAATGGACCAATGGGACGGTAAGTCTAGCGCTAAATTTGACCCAAAGATTGAGTCCGCAGAGAGATTGTCTAGGCTACTGAGTTCAAACTAAGCTGTCCTGGTGGGCTTAATGTCAACTCCCTTGTCTCCTATATTGTACAGTAGCCTTTTTTGGAAACCACCATTTCTGCCAGCATTTTGATTCTTATTGGGGAGTAAGTATTGTAATTCTTCTGACCTAGTACAAAGGTTTAACAAAAACCCACCTAGGAAGTCATGTTGAGGACAATTTCATTAGGGATGCTTCAAGGTCAATGAAGAAAATCTGCAGTAATTCATACACTATTTTCTATGTCTTCCTGCCTGTTCTTGATTATTTTTTAGCAGAAAAGCTAGTTATCACACCCAGACACAAGGATGGTCAGCATTGGACAGTATGTGTTACCAATGCAGAGAGCTGAAAGCCAACTGATAATGTACTGTACTACATCTTGGCCAGGAAGGGTTCCTTGATGTTGTCATTGAGGTAATCGAAGGTCACATCCTTGAGGGGAATGGGGCCCACGTCAAACTCATCCAGCTTTGTGAGCAAGAGACAGAAATTAGAGATGGCAGAGCCATCTTTGTGTACCAGGACCAGATCCAATGAGGTCGAGGGTCCCGTAAATCTGGAGAAATGACTGAAGTCAAAGGCTCATGTGGCAGTACAGGACATGTACAACAACCCTATTCCGACATAAAAGTGATGTAAAAACAATACCAACCATCAAACTGAAATGCACCCCATCATACAGTCCTTTCGGAAAGTATTCAGACCCCTTGACTTTTTCCACATTTTGTAACGTTACAGCCTTATTCTAAAATGCATTAAATAAATAAATCCTCATCAATCTACACACTGAATGACAGAGTGAAAACAGGTTTATAGAAATGTTGACAAATGTACTAACAATAAAAGTATTCAGACCCTTTGCTATGAGACTCGAAATGGAGCTCAGGTGCAGTGTTTCCATTGATCATCCTTGAGATGTTTCTACAACTTGATTGGAGTCCACTTGTGGTAAATGCACATGAGAAGGACCTTGGTCAGGGAGGTGACCAAGACCCCGATGGTCCCTCTGACAAAGCTCCAATTTGGAGATGGGGGAATAACCCAGAAGGACAACCATCTCTGCAGCACTCTACCAATCAGACCTTTATGGTAGAGTGGTGAGACGGAAGCCACTGCTCAGTAAAAGGCACATGACAGCCCACTTGGAATTTGTGAAAAGACACCTAAAGACTGTTAGACCATGAAACAAGACTCTCTGGTCTAATGAAACCAAGATGGAACTCTTTGCACTGAATGCCAAGCGTTACGTCTGGAGGAATCCTGGCACCATCCCTACGGTGAAGCATGGTGGTGGCAGCATCCTGTTGTGGGTATGTTTTTCAGCGGTATGTTTTTCAGCGGCAGGGACTGGGAGACTAGTCAGGATCGAGGGAAAGATGAAAGGAGCATAATACAGAGATCCTTGATGACACCTGCTCCAGAGCACCTCAGGACCTCAGACTGGGGCGAAGGTTCACCTTCCAACAGGACAACGACCCTAAGCACACAGCCAAGACTGTGCAGGAGTGGCTTTGGGGCAAGTCTGAATGTCCTTGAGTGGGCCATCCAGAGCCAAGACTGGAACCCTAACATCTATGCCAAACTTGTAGTGTCATACCCAAGAAGACTCAATGCTGTAATCGCTGCCAAAGGCCTTAAACAAAGTACTGAGTAAAGGGTCTGATTACTTATGTAAATGTTGTGTTTTATTTGTAATAAATTTGCAAAAATGTCTAAACCTGCTTTAGATTTGTCATTATGGAGTATTATGAGAAACAAAATGTGGTAAAAGTAAATAGTTCTGAATACTTTCTGAATGCACTGTGTCATGTATATTTTGCAAGGAATATTTTGTTA
>NW_027030267.1:0-2062 GCF_034236695.1 Oncorhynchus nerka
TCTAAATTACCGCCCATTTGGAAAAGGAAAATGCAATAAATATTTACTCTGAGTTGCGCTTTGGTAGGTTGGTGGTAGATGGAAGGCCGTGTTGCCCAACCGAGTCCTTTGAAGAATGTCTCTGGTGGTCAATTGGATACGATGTAGTAACGTCGTTGTGTGATAGACTGTCTGTTCCTTCCTAACCCTCGTTTGCAGTGGCTGTTGCTAACTCAATGGCTAGGAGGTATCACTTCTGTAGTGAATAAGAGTTCAAAGTTCATACCATTCGCAACCAAAGCTCACACTGATGTTGGCTTTGTTCTGTAGTCATTATCTGAACCATTCTGACATCGGACCATCGTCCTCACATCCTTGGAACAGGAGGTTATATTGTCGTCAAGGCTTTATATAGGAATCGGAGAAAAGGAGTGTGTTTCATAGTTTATACAACCTATGTCTCTTCACGTGGGCGGGCCACTGAGTCGGGCCTAATTCACTCATGAAAACCCAATTCTCACATTTTAGAAGCTAAAATCACATTTCATCCCATCACGAATAATTTCATATTCAAACATTTAAATTGAACAACAACTCCATGTGAATCCGATAACTCTGATGTGTAGACTTTACACTGTAGAGTTTATGTCATCTTATCATTGATGAGAATGTCTCAGATGACAACCGAACTGACATCATATTCATTAAATACCACTGACTGCAACAGGCAATGTAACATCCAAAGGTGCGTGCTAACCGCAAGCTAAAAGCACTGTAACTGGTAGCCTAGCAACATGAATTACATATGTTCTAGGTTTGATAGGGGGTAATGTTAAAAGGTAACTGGTAGACTAGCTAGCTAACAAATAATGAAATTGCCTTTACCCTCTATCAAGCCTCGAGGTGACAAATGAAATGTTAAAATGTTTAGGCATATTTTGTATTACTGGTTATTATAAAATATCTAACTAACTTAGCTAGCTAACTAGCAGCTTGGCAAGCTAGCCAGCTTGTTCCAGTTAGTTTTTTCATCATGAATGAAGCAGGTAAAGTAGCTACCTTGTGGTATGGTTATGTTTTCTTGCAATATCGACTTAATTTTGATTCATGATTTATGCATTGACAGTTTGGAGTGGATCACAAACCAATACTACCACCGCGTTGGGTCTGGACTGCGAGGGACCGGTGCTGACGATCCAATCTGCACCCATCACATTGTCCATAACAACAAACAGGGCAGGCAGGAGTACTGAGAGTGTACAACTTTTATTTTCAATTAAATGAATCAAATACATTTTTAGCAAAGTTTGGCCTACGTTTGCAAATTTTCAGAAAATGTATTGTGATTGGAGATCTGGATTTGCTATGCTGCATTTTTAAACAGCAATAGCAGAGATGTGCTTTGGAAATAGCAACTTGGATTAAATATGACAATGCTTGCCTTTCCGTGCCTTGTATAGCCTTCTACTGAATATGCTCAGATATGTAAAATAATTTGTCTGCTGGACATTTCATGAGTCTGATTTATCCCATTTTGTTCAGACATACGAGGATGAATATTACATATCATGTAAGGATATCTATTGGAATTATGCATTTTTTGAGAAATACGATACATAAATGATCAGTTAATGACTACAGATATACATTTCTTAAAATCTGTGGATTCCTTCATGCCTAAGTATGAATCCTTTCCGGAGTTAGAAAATTCTACAAATATGTAAGCGGGTGCATGCGTATCAGGTGCGTGTCTTGAACGTATCTCACCCCAGATATCTCCCTGGACTCATGCGGTAGCAAGGAGATTTAAGATCCGGATTGGATGCATATAGAAACTGTCCCATTACAGAGAATATTCTAGCTCTGCAAATAATATTGAGGACATACTGTACATATTTGGAGCATGTCTACTCCTTACATAGTATATAATATACATTTAATGTATCTGGAAATACTGTATATCGATAGATGTAAAAATATCTGCTGATATTGAGCCTTTTCACCCAGTGCACATTTTGTGTGCTTGTTCCGAGATGTATTATTCACACTTTTACAGAAGCAATAGTTGATATCTTGAAAATTA
>NW_027030268.1:0-2063 GCF_034236695.1 Oncorhynchus nerka
GATATATTTTACATTTCCCATCAATTCCCATTATTAAAGTGGCTGGAGTTGAGTCAGTGTTGGCAGCAGCCACTCAATGTTAGTGGTGGCTGTTTAACAGTCTGATGGCCTTGGAGATAGAAGCTGTTTTTCAGTCTCTCGGTCCCAGGCTTTGATGCACCTGTACTGACCTCGCCTTCTGGATGATAGCGGGTGAACAGGCAGTGGCTCGGTGGTTGTTGTCCTGATGATCTTTATGGCCTTCCTGTAACATCGGGTGGTGTGGTGTCCTGGAGGGCAGGTAGTTTGCCCCCGTGATGCTGTGCAGACCTCACTACCCTCTGGAGAGCCTTACGGCTGTGGGCGGAGCAGTTGCCTTTACCAGGCGGTGATACAGCCCGCCAGGATGCCTCGATTGTGCATCTGTAGAAGTTTGTGAGTGCTTTTGGTGACAAGCCGAATTTCTTCAGCCTCCTGAGGTTGAAGAGGCGCTGCGCCCTTCTTCACGATGCTGTCTGTGTGGGTGGACCAATTCAGTTTGTCTGTGATGTGTACGCCGAGGAACTTAAACTTACTACCCTCTCCACTACTGTTCCATCGATGTGGATAGGGGGTGTTCCTCTGCTGTTTCCTGAAGTCCACAATCATCTCCTTAGTTTTGTTGACGTTGAGTGTGAGGTTATTTTCCTGACACCACACTCCGAGGGCCCTCACCTCCTCCCTGTAGGCCGTCTCGTCGTTGTTGGTAATCAAGCCTACCACTGTTGTGTCGTCCGCAAACTTGATGATTGAGTTGGAGGCGTGCGTGGCCACGCAGTCGTGGGTGAACAGGAGTACAGGAGAGGGCCCAGAACGCACCTTGTGGGGCCCCAGTGTTGAGGATCAGCGGGTGGAGATGTTGTTGCCTACCCTCACCACCTGGGGGCGGCCCGTCAGGAAGTCCAGTACCCAGTTGCACAGGGCGGGGTCGAGACCCAGGGTCTCGAGCTTGATGACGAGCTTGGAGGGCACTATGGTGTTAAATGCCGAGCTGTAGTCGATGAACAGCATTCACATAGGTATTCCTCTTGTCCAGATGGGTTAGGGGCAGTGTGCAGTGTGGTTGAGATTGCATCGTCTGTGGACCTATTTGGGCGGTAAGCAAATTGGAGTGGGTCTAGGTGTCAGGTAGGGTGGAGGTGATATGGTCCTTGACTAGTCTCTCAAAGCACTTCATGATGACGGAAGTGAGTGCTACGGGCGGTAGTCGTTTAGCTCAGTTACCTTAGCTTTCTTGGGAACAGGAACAATGGTGGCCCTCTTGAAGCATGTGGGAACAACAGACTGGGATAGGGATTGATTGAATATGTCCGTAAACACACCAGCCAGCTGGTCTGCGCATGCTCTGAGGGCGCGGCTGGGGATGCCGCCTGGGCCTGCAGCCTTGCGAGGGTTGACACGTTTAAATGTTTTCCTCACGTCGGCTGCAGTGAAGGAGAGTCCGCATGTTTTAGTTGAGGCCGTGTCAGTGGCACTGTATTGTCCTCAAAGTGGGCAAAAGTTATTTAGTCTGCCTGGGAGCAAGACATCCCTGGTCCGTGACTGGGCTGGTTTCTTTTTTTTGTAGTCCGTGATTGACTGTAGACCCTGCCACATACCTCTTGTGTCTGAGCCATTGAATTGAGATTCCACTTTGTCTCTATACTGACGCTAGCTTGTTTGATTGCCTTGTGGAGGGGAATGTTTTAATCGTTGCTATGGGAACGACATCTTCAACGCACGTTCTAATGAACTCGCCACTCGAATCAGCGTATTCGTCAATGTTGTTGTCTGACGCAATACGGAACATATCCCAGTCCACGTGATGGAAGCAGTCTTGGAGTGTGGAATCAGATTGGTCGGACCAGCGTTGAACAGACCTCAGCGCTGGAGCTTCTTGTTTTAGTTTCTGTCTGTAGGCAGGGATCAACAAAATGGAGTCGTGGTCAGCTTTTCCGAAAGGAGAGCGGGGCAGGGCCTATACGCGTCGCAGGAAGTTGGAATAGCAATGATACAAGGTTTTTCCAGCCCTGGTTGCGCAATCGATATGCTGATAAAATTTAGGA
>NW_027030269.1:0-2064 GCF_034236695.1 Oncorhynchus nerka
TAAACCACATATTTTGTGTGCACTGTCCAGCTTCTGTCACAAGAGACTCCAGGGTATTGGGAAGCAGCATTTGGTGTGGAGTGTGTTTCGTTTACCCATGGAGCCTTCTGTAGTTCTCAGACTCTGTACTCAGGAAGCTGCTGAACCTTCTTGACAGCAGCCATCTGGACCTCTAAGTCAGCCAGGTTCCTCACCACCCAGTTCAGGTAGTTAGTCACCTGGGTCACGGGAGGTAAACACAATATATATTTAATCCATGTTCTATGAAGTGTCCTTACTAGGTATAGAAATAATACTACTATTAATAATACTATTAATTATAATAATTGTTGTTATTATTATTGTAATAAGTCTGAGTGGGAGTCTTTTTGCCCATTGCCTTGGACAATATGAGGTAAACAAAAGCTATTTAATGGTTGAGAAAGAAAACATAAAAAGGCTGATCAGTCAGAAGAGAAGGAGAAGAGTCGTGGAAGGGCCATGCTCTCTGAGGAGTGATCAGCCTACAGAAAACAATACTGTTACAGTACAAACAAAGATGGATGCTGAGGACAATACAGCTTCTATTGTTTCACATTCATTGGCAGTGAGAGAGGAAGGACTGGCAACAACACTCCTCTCATTAATGTGACTGATGCAGTCCTTCTCTGTACAGTTCCATAAATACGTTGTCTAAACACTTGCTGCCTTGACATCTTGTAAATATAACTACAATCAGATCCAGGTGAATAAGGGCTTGTTATTACAAATATTATAATTTGATGAAGTTGATCCTGTATGTTGTTTCTGTTCTGTGGGTATATTCATGTTTGTGTGACATTGGGGAGACGTTGTGTCACGGCTTCCACCGAAGGTAGTTCCTCTCCTTGTTCGGGCGGCGCTCGGCGTCTACTAGTCTTCACCGATCCTTTTATCCTTTTCTGTTGGTTTTCTCTTTGCTTTTTTCACACCTGGTTTCATTTGCCTTCATTTCTGTGTATAATTACCCCTGTTGCCTGCCTAGGTTTGTGCGGGATTATTCGTGTGATGTTGCTCGTTAAAGTTGTGCCTATTTTGTTTTCACGTATTAAACCAAGTGTGTATATATTTAGGAGTGTTGTTTTTCCCTGCTTCCGTGAATAACTGGTTTCTCGGTTGTCGAGGGCGTTTGTTTTGGTATTGTTCTGACCCTGTATGTTTGTGACTTGCCCATTAAATAACACATCTCGGACATCTCTGCTCTCCTGCGCCTGACTCCTTCACCTGCCTCTACACAATCGTGTAACACGTTGACTCACTGTAAGGGCGTAGGTCAGGCCTAACCCCACCCATGCTAGAGGGAAGGTTCTTGCCAGAGCTCCATATTGAGGCTACTGCTGCTGTTAACACAATGACAGCACCCAGGTAGTCCTGAGAGAAAAGAGACAGATAAGATAGTTAGAGAGAGAGAAGAGAGACAGATAAGATAGTTAGAGAGAGAGACAGATAAGATAGTTAGAGAGAGAGATATAAGATAGTTAGAGGGAGAGAGACAGATAAGATAGTTAGAGAGAGAGGACAGATAAGATAGTTAGAGAGAGAGAGCAGATAAGATAGTTAAGAGAGAGAGAGACAGATAAGATAGTTAGAGAGAGAGAGAAGAGGGACAGATAAGATAGTTAGAGAGAGAGAGACAGATAAGATAGTTAGAGAGAGAGAGACAGATAAGATAGTTAGAGAGAGAGAGAGACAGATAAGATAGTTAGAGAGAGAGAGACAGATAAGATAGTTAGAGAGAGAGACAGATAAGATAGTTAGAGAGAGAGGAGACAGATAGAAGATAGTTAGAGAGAGAGAGAGGCAGATAAGATAGTTAGAGAGAGAGGAGACAGATAAGATAGTTAGAGAGAGAGAGAGACAGATAAGATAGTTAGAGAGAGAGGACAGATAAGATAGTTAGAGAGAGAGAGACAGATAAGATAGTTAGAGAGAGAGAGACGAGATGAAGATAGTTAGAAGAGAGAGAGAGAGACAGATAAGATAGTTAGAGAGAGAGAGAGACCAGATAAGATAGTTAGAGAGAGAGAGACAGATAAGATAGTTAGA
>NW_027030270.1:0-2064 GCF_034236695.1 Oncorhynchus nerka
TTTTGAACATTTTGTTAAAAATCGCGCAACATTTCAGCGCCCAAGTTACTCATGCCAGGAATATAGTACGTTCATGGTTAAATGTGTGTATAGGAAACCCTCGGACGTTTTTAAACTGGTTAAATCACGATCAGGCTATTACATAACGTGCGTTACATCGGAAAGCGCAGGAAAACCTGATCACAGAAAATGGAAATAAATATCCTTGCGCCTAATATCAGCACACTGTTAACAGTGAGCCGAATTAGATAAGACCGGCATTCAACTCCCACAGCATCCCCATGTTGTCGAGTATCTTGTGAATTTAATCATCTTTGATTCTTGGTTGAACCGAAAGAGGGGCACCGCTACCTCCGGTCTCCACCCAGATCATTCGAAGAGCTCTCTCCTGAAATTTTTCCAAGACGACAGCTAATGATATTTACATCGCCTACGGATGATTTTTATCGCTTATTAACGTTTACTAATACCTAAAGTAGCATTACAAACGTATTTCAAGTGTTTTGTGAAAGTTTATCGTCTACTTTTGAATTTTAAAAATGACGTTACGTTTTGAAATCGCTGTTTTTCGCTTATCACACAGTCTATATATAACGATATCTAGGCTTTATATGGTCGAGTTGTCGAAAAATAAAGACCCAAATAGTGTTTATGGGACATCTAGGAGTGCCAACAAAGAAGATGGTGAAAGGTAATGACTGTTTTCTATTTTATTGTGCGGTTTGTGTAACGCCAAAATGCTAATTATTTTGTTTTACGTCCTCTGCTGTGCTTTTCTGTTGTAGAAATTGGTGCATGCTATCAGATAATAGCTCTCATGCTGTCGCCGAAAAGCATTTTAAAATCTGACTTGTTGCCTGGATTCACAACGAGTGTAGCTTTAATTTGATACCCTGCATGTGTATTTTAATGAACTTTGAGTTTTAACCAGAGTTTAGGTTGGGACGCAAGCGTCCCAGGTAGAGGTAAGAGGTTTTAACCAACAATGCAGTTTTAAGAAAGTACCTAAAAAAATAGATAAGAATAACAAATTATTAAATTATTAATAACAAATTAGCAGCAGTAAATAACAATACCGGTACAGAGTCAATGTGGAGGCTATATACAGGGGTACCGGTACAGAGTCAATGTGGAGGCTATATACAGGGGTACCGGTACAGAGTCAATGTGGAGGCTATATACAGGGGTACCGGCACAGAGTCAATGTGGAGGCTATATACAGGGGTTCCGGTACAGAGTCAATGTGGAGGCTATAAACAGGGGTACGGTACAGAGTCAATGTGGAGGTTATATACAGGGGGTACCGTGTACAGAGTCAATGTGGAGGCTATATACAGGGGGTACCGGTACAGAGTCAATGTGGAGGCTATATACAGGGGGTACGGTACAGAGTCAATGTGGAGGCTATATACAGGGGTAACTGTACAGAGTCAATGTGGAGGCTATATACAGGGGTACCGGTACAGAGTCAATGTGGAGGCTATAGGGGTAACTGTACAGAGTCAATGTGGAGGCTATATACAGGGTGTTACGGTACAGAGTCAATGTGGAGGCTATATACAGGGGTAACTGTACAGAGTCAATGTGGAGGCTATATACAGGGGTAACCGTACAGAGTCAATATGGAGGCTATATACAGGGGTAACTGTACAGAGTCAATGTGGAGGCTATATACAGGGGTACCGGTACAGAGTCAATGTGGAGGCTATACAGGGGGTACCGGTACAGAGTCAATGTGGAGGCTATATACAGGGGTAACGGTACAGAGTCAATGTGGAGGCTATATACAGGGGGTACGGCACAGAGTCAATGTGGAGGCTATATACAGGGGTACCGGTACAGAGTCAATGTGGAGGCTATATACAGGGGTAACTGTACAGAGTCAATGTGGAGGCTATATACAGGGGGTACCGGCACAGAGTCAATGTGGAGGCTATATACAGGGGTAACTGTACAGAGTCAATGTGGAGGCTATATACAGGGGTACCGGTACAGAGTCAATGTGGAGGCTATATACAGGGGTACCGGTACAGAGTCAATGTGGAGGCTATATACAGGGGTAAC
>NW_027030271.1:0-2065 GCF_034236695.1 Oncorhynchus nerka
ATATAAACACATTGAATTAGGCATTACTAGCCCATACAAATACATTGAATTAGGCATTACTAGCCCATACAAACACATTGAATTTGGCATTACTAGCTCATACAAACACATTGAATTAGGCATTACTAGCCCATACAAACACATTGAATTAGGCATTACTAGCCCATATAAACACATTGAATTAGGCATTACTAGCCCATATAAACACATTGAATTTGGCATTACTAGCTCATACAAACACATTGAATTAGGCATTACTAGCCCATACAAACACATTGAATTAGGCATTACTAGCCCATATAAACACATTGAATTAGGCATTACTAGCCCATACAAACACATTGAATTAGGCATTACTAGCCCATACAAACACATTGAATTAGGCATTACTAGCCCATATAAACACATTGAATTAGGCATTACTAGCCCATATAAACACATTGAATTAGGCATTACTAGCCCATATAAACACATTGAATTAGGCATTACTAGCCCATACAAACACATTGAATTAGGCATTACTAGCCCATACAAACACATTGAATTAGGCATTACTAGCCCATATAAACACATTGAATTAGGCATTACTAGCCCATACAAACACATTGAATTAGGCATTACTAGCCCATATAAACACATTGAATTAGGCATTACTAGCCCATACAAACACATTGAATTAGGCATTACTAGCCCATACAAACACATTGAATTAGGCATTACTAGCCCATATAAACACATTGAATTAGGCATTACTAGCCCATATAAACACATTGAATTAGGCATTACTAGCCCATACAAACACATTGAATTAGGCATTACTAGCCCATACAAACACATTGAATTAGGCATTACTAGCCCATATAAACACATTGAATTAGGCATTACTAGCCCATATAAACACATTGAATTAGGCATTACTAGCCCATACAAACACACATTGAATTAGGCATTACTAGCCCATATAAACACATTGAATTAGGCATTACTAGCCCATACAAACACATTGAATTAGGCATTACTAGCCCATATAAACACATTGAATTAGGCATTACTAGCCCATATAAACACATTGAATTAGGCATTACTAGCCCATATAAACACATTGAATTAGGCATTACTAGCCCATACAAACACATTGAATTAGGCATTACTAGCCCATATAAACACATTGAATTAGGCATTACTAGCCCATATAAACACATTGAATTAGGCATTACTAGCCCATACAAACACATTGAATTAGGCATTACTAGCCCATATAAACACATTGAATTAGGCATTACTAGCCCATATAAACACATTGAATTAGGCATTACTAGCCCATACAAACACATTGAATTAGGCATTACTAGCCCATACAAACACATTGAATTAGGCATTACTAGCCCATACAAACACATTGAATTAGGCATTACTAGCCCATATAAACACATTGAATTAGGCATTACTAGCCCATACAAACACATTGAATTAGGCATTACTAGCCCATACAAACACATTGAATTAGGCATTACTAGCCCATACAAACACATTGAATTAGGCATTACTAGCCCATACAAACACATTGAATTAGGCATTACTAGCCCATACAAACACATTGAATTAGGCATTACTAGCCCATACAAACACATTGAATTAGGCATTACTAGCCCATACAAACACATTGAATTAGGCATTACTAGCCCATACAAACACATTGAATTAGGCATTACTAGCCCATATAAACACATTGAATTAGGCATTACTAGCCCATACAAACACATTGAATTAGGCATTACTAGCCCATACAAACACATTGAATTAGGCATTACTAGCCCATACAAACACATTGAATTAGGCATTACTAGCCCATATAAACACATTGAATTAGGCATTACTAGCCCATACAAACACATTGAATTAGGCATTACTAGCCCATACAAACACATTGAATTAGGCATTACTAGCCCATACAAACACATTGAATTAGGCATTACTAGCCCATATAAACACATTGAATTAGGCATTACTAGCCCATATAAACACATTGAATTAGGCATTACTAGCCCATATAAACACATTGAAT
>NW_027030272.1:0-2065 GCF_034236695.1 Oncorhynchus nerka
ATTTTATTTGTCACATACACATGGTTAGCAGATGTTGATGCGGAGTGTGGCGAAATGCTTGTGCTTCTAGTTCCGACAATGCAGTGATAACCAACAAGCAAATCTAACTAACAATTCCAAAACTACTGTCTTATACACAGTGTAAGGGGATAAGGAATATAGTACATAAGGATATATGAATGAGTGATGGTACAGAGCAGCATACAGTAGATGGTATCGAGTACAGTATATACATATGAGATGAGTATGTAAGACAAAGTAAACAAAGTTGGCATAGTTAAGAGCGCTAATGATGATACATGTGTTGCATAAGGATGCAGTCGATGATGCTTAGAGTGCAGTATATAGCGTTACAGTATATACGTTATGCATATGAGATGAACAATGTAGGGTAAGTAACATTATATAAGGTAGCATTGTTTAAAGTGGCTAGTTGATATGTTTACATCATTTCCCATCAATTCCCATTATTAAAAGTTGGCTCGCGAGTTGGGTGGAGGGTCGTTTGGCTCAGTTGCCTTGCTTTCTTGGGAACAGGAACAGTGGTGACCCTCTTGGAAGCATCAGCTGGGAACAGCAGGCCTAGTATAGGGATTGATTAGAATATGTCCGTAAACACACGGCCAGCTGGTCCTGCGCATGCTCTGAGGCGCGGCTGAGGATGCCCACGTCTGGGCCTTACAGCCTTGCGAGGAGTTAACACGTTTAAATGTCTTACTCACCTCGGCTGCAGTGAAGGAGAAGACCGCATGTTTTTTTCGTTGCAGGCCGTGTCAGTGGCACTATGTTGTCCTCAAAGCGGGCAAAAAGTTATTTAGTCTGCCTGGGAGCAAGACATCTGGTCCGTGACTGGGCTGGGTTTCTTCTTGTAGTCCGTGATTGACTGTAGACCCTGCCACATGCCTCTTGTGTCTGAGCCATTGAATTGAGATTCCACTTTGTCTCTGTACTGACGCTTAGCTTGTTTAATAGCCTTGCGGAGGAATAGCTGCATTGTTTATATTCGGACATGTTGCAGACACCTTGCCCTGATTAAAAGCAGTGGTTCGCTTTCAGTTTCACGCGAATGCTGCCATCAATCCACGGTTTCTGGTTTGGGAATGTTTTTATCGTTGCTATGGGAACGACATCTTCGACAGTGCACGTTCTAATGAACTGTACACCGAATCAGCGTATTCGTCAATATTTCCATCTGGCTGTACGAAGCATGTCCCCAGTCACGTGATGGAAGCAGTCTTGGAGTCAGCTTGGTCTGACCAGCGTTGGACAGACCTCAGCGTGGGAGCCTCTTGTTTTAGTTTCTGCCTGTATGCAGGGATCAATAAAATGGGTAAGTGGTCAGCTTTTCCGAGGGGCGGGGCAGCCTATATGCGTCGCGGAAGTTAGAGTAACAATGATCCAAGGTTTTACCACCCTGGTTGCAATCGATATGCTGATAAAATTTAGGGAGTCTTGTTTTCAGATTAGCTTTGTTAAAATCCCCAGCTACAATGAATGCAGCCTCCGGATAAATGGTTTCCAGTTTGCAAAGAGTTAAATAAAGTTCGTTCAGAGCCATCGATGTGTCTGCTTGGGGGGGATACTCTAGGCTGTAATTATAATCGAAGAGAAGTCTCTGAGGATGTGGTCTTATTTGATTGTGAGGAATTCTAAAATCAGGTGAACAGAAGGATTTGAGTTCCCTGTATGTTTCCTTCATCACACCATGTCACCGTTAGTCATGGGCATGCTTGTCCTCTTCACCAGAAGATGTTTGAGCTGCCATCCGGCGCGATGCGTGGATAAACCAGATTGGCTACACCGCATCGGATGGCGTCTTCCCAAGCCATGTTTCCGTGAAGCAGAAACGTTGCAGTCTCTGATGTCCCTCTGGAATGCTACCCTTGCTCGGATTTCGTCAACCTTGTTGTCAAGAGACTGGACATTGGCAAGAAGAATGCTGGGGAGTGGTGCGCGATGTGCCCTTTTTCGAGTCTGACCAGAACACGCCTCGTTCCCTCTCTTTTCAGAGTGGTTTCCTTGGGTCGCTGCATGGCGATCCAGTCGAGCAGACACACAGAGAGAG
>NW_027030273.1:0-2066 GCF_034236695.1 Oncorhynchus nerka
AGAGTCCATGTAGTCATGGCTCTATGTAGTACTGTGGAATAGAGTTCCATGTAGTCAGGGCTCTATGTAGTACTGTGGAATAGAGTCCCATGTAGTCATGGCTCTATGTAGTACTGTGGAATAGAGTTCCATGTAGTCATGGCTCTATGTAGTACTGTGGAACAGAGTTCCATGTAGTCATGGCTCTATGTAGTACTGTGGAATAGAGTTCCATGTAGTCATGGCTCTATGTAGTACTGTGGAATAGAGTTCCATGTAGTCATGGCTCTATGTAGGACTGTGGAATAGAGTTCCATGTACCCCTGGCTCTATGTAATACTGTGGAATAGAGTTCCATGTAGTCATGGCTCTATGTAGTACTGTGGAATAGAGTTCCATGTAGTCATGGCTCTATGTAGTACTGTGGAATAGAGTTCCATGTACCCCTGGCTCTATGTAGCACTGTGTGTTTCCCATAGTCTGTTCTGGTCTTGGGGACTGTGAAGAGACCTCTGGTGGCATGTCATGTGGGGGTTTGAATGTGTGTCTGAGCTGTGTGCTAGTTGTTTAAACAGACCTCTGGTGGCATGTCATGTGGGGGTTTGAATGTGTGTCTGAGCTGTGTGCTAGTTGTTTAAACAGACAGCACGGTGCCTTCAACATGTCAATATGTCTCATCAATACAAGTAGTGATAAAGTCTATCTCTCCTCTACTTTGAGCCAGAAGAGATTGACATGCATATTATTGATGTTAGCTCTCTGTGTACATCCAAGGGTCAGCCGTGCTGCCCTGTTCTGAGACAGTCGTGCTGCCCTGTTCTGAGACAGCCGTGCTGCCCTGTACTGAGACAGCCGTGCTGCCCTGTTCTGAGACAGCCGTGCTGCCCTGTTCTGAGACATCCGTGCTGCCCTGTTCTGAGACAGCCGTGCTGCCCTGTTCTGAGACAGCCGTGCTGCCCTGTTCTGAGACAGCCGTGCTGCCCTGTACTGAGACAGCCGTGCTGCCCTGTTCTGAGACAGCCGTGCTGCCCTGTTCTGAGACATCCGTGCTGCCCTGTTCTGAGACATCCGTGCTGCCCTGTTCTGAGACAGCCGTGCTGCCCTGTTCTGAGACATCCGTGCTGCCCTGTTCTGAGACAGCCGTGCTGCCCTGTACTGAGACAGCCGTGCTGCCCTGTACTGAGACAGCCGTGCTGCCCTGTTCTGAGACAGCCGTGCTGCCCTGTTCTGAGACAGCCGTGCCGCCCTGTTCTGAGACAGCCTTGCCGCCCCGTTCTGAGACAGCCGTGCTGCCCTGTTCTGAGACAGCCGTGCTGCCCTGTTCTGAGACAGCCGTGCTGCCCTGTACTGAGACAGCCGTGCTGCCCTGTTCTGAGACAGCCGTGCTGCCCTGTTCTGAGACAGCCGTGCCGCCCTGTTCTGAGACAGCCTTGCCGCCCCGTTCTGAGACAGCCTTGCCGCCCTGTTCTGAGACAGCCTTGCCGCCCTGTTCTGAGACAGCCTTGCTGCCCTGTTCTGAGACAGCCGTGCTGCCCTGTTCTGAGACAGCCGTGCTGCCCTGTTCTGAGACAGCCTTGCTGCCCTGTTCTGAGACAGCCGTGCTGCCCTGTTCTGAGACAGCCGTGCTGCCCTGTTCTGAGACAGCCGTGCTGCCCTGTTCTGAGACAGCCGTGCTGCCCTGTTCTGAGACAGCCGTGCTGCCCTGTTCTGAGACAGCCGTGCTGCCCTGTTCTGAGACATCCGTGCTGCCCTGTTCTGAGACAGCCGTGCTGCCCTGTTCTGAGACAGCCGTGCTGCCCTGTTCTGAGACAGCCGTGCTGCCCTGTACTGAGACAGCCGTGCTGCCCTGTTCTGAGACAGCCGTGCTGCCCTGTTCTGAGACATCCGTGCTGCCCTGTTCTGAGACATCCGTGCTGCCCTGTTCTGAGACAGTCGTGCTGCCCTGTACTGAGACAGCCGTGCTGCCCTGTTCTGAGACAGCCGTGCTGCCCTGTTCTGAGACAGCCGTGCTGCCCTGTTCTGAGACAGCCTTGCCGCCCTGTTCTGAGACAGCCTTGCCGCCCCGTTCTGAGACAGCCTTGCCGCCC
>NW_027030274.1:0-2067 GCF_034236695.1 Oncorhynchus nerka
GAGGAGGATACTTATGGCCTACACCTTACAGTCTTGCCTGAACAGGGAATGATAGAGCACCATCTACAGAAGACCCCACAGACACAAACCTAGCCTGGAAACAGTCCCTGCTCCCACCTTACTGCTCACAGCCTTGCAGCCATGCTTCTAGGATTTTATCACTTTACAGCAGACCAACAGAGGCTATATGACTTCACTAATAAGCCTAATGCTTAATGGTCACTGCCATAGACAACTGCTAGTGCTGAGTAGTATCTTGGTGATTACAGTAGGAGAGTTCTTCATTGGAATTGGAATTTCTGTTATTTCCTGAGTTGATTGAATTCAAATGTAATTGAACTTTGACCCCAACCCTGCACCACTAGCATACTGCACACGGCTGCCAGATTCCATTCTGTTATGCTCTTCGTTCCCCTGTCTGTTCTCTCATTGCCTCATCTTACTTCTGTTTTTCTCAGCTTCTGCTAACAGCCATGCCTGGCTATCCCAATCCTGTAAATGTACTTTACTTTGAACTGGTTACATGTCTGGTTACATGTGTACCCACCTCAGCACTAATAGTGGGTTAGTTACACATGTTAGTGATGTTGTTTCAAATAACACAGCTAACTGTAAAGTTCATTAGGGCGAGGCGTCCCATCAGCGGAACACCTGTCGACAATTTACATGCATTGTCCGATTTACAATAGGCTTTACAGCGAAAGCATGCCATGCGATTGTTTGAGGACCACGCACCCTCATCAACATATTTTTCAACCAGCACAGGCTTCATAAAATCACGAATAGCGATTAAATAATCACTTACTTTTTGAAAATCTTCCTCTGATTTGCAATCCAAAGGGTCCCAGCTACAACATGCATGGTTGTTTTGTTAGATAAAATCCTTCTTTATATCCCAAAAAGTCTGTTTAGTTTGCGCCATCAATTTCAGTTCAACATGCAGACAAAGGAATCCAAAAATCTAACTACGTTTCTATGTAATCCTTAGGTACCCTAGAATGTAATTAAACTATAATATTTCATACGGAAAGTATGTTCAATAGAAAAGTAAAATTAGCAAGTGCACGTTCATTTCATTGCATGCCCACAGACTGATATCAAACTCCGATGTACCAAAACTCAAAATTCCTTGTTTTGGAAGAAACAAGCCTGAAACCTTGAACAAAGAATGTTGACATCTAGTGGAAGCCATATGAATTGCAATCTGGGAGCTGGAATTGCATAGGATCCATAGCTTTCCATTGTAAGAGCATGGGATCTCAAAAAAATAATATTACTTCCGCTTGTTTTTTCTTTGGATTGTCTCCTACCATATCAATTTTGTTATAGTCTCATACATTATTTTGACATTTCTACAAAATTCAAAGTGTTTTCTATCCAAAGTTACCAATTATATATCTGGGCCTGAGTAACAGGCAGTTTACATTGGGCATGTCAGTCAGGCGGAAATTCTGAAAAAATGACCCTAGCCCTAAGAAGGAATCTGTCCTGAGAGACACAGAACTAGTACTCATGTTTAGAAGTAGTACTCATGTTTAGATGTTTTCCTTCTTTCATATCCAGACATATTTGAGTCCAAACATCAAATAAAATTGTATTTGTCACATTCACATGGTTAGCAGATGTTAATGCGAGTGTAGCGAAATGCTTGTGCTTCTAGTTCCGACTGTGCACTAATATCTAACAAGTAATCTAACAATTTCACAACAACTACCTTATACACAAGTGTAAAGGAATGAATTAGAATATGTACATATAAATATATGGATGAGCGATGGCCGAACGGCATAGGCAAGATGGTATAGAGTACAGTATATACAAATGAGATGAGTAATGTAGGGTATGTAAACATTATATAAAGTGGCATTGTTTAAAGTGACGAGTGATACATTTATTACATCCAATTTTTAATTGTTAAAGTGGCTAGAGATTGTAGTTAGTATGTTGGCAGCAGCCACTCAATGTTAGTGATGGCTGTTTAACAGTCTGATGGCCTTGAGATATAAGCTGTTTTTCAGTCTCTTGTTCCCAGCTTTGATGCACCTGTACTGACCTCACCTTCTGGAT
>NW_027030275.1:0-2072 GCF_034236695.1 Oncorhynchus nerka
AGTCAGCTACACCTTCTGTGGTAACACAATATAGTATACAAAGTCTAGCCACCTTCTGTGTAGTAACATGCAATATCAGGCACAAAGAGTCTAGCTACATCTTCTGTGGTAACACAATTATCAGGCACAAAGGGTCTAGCTACTCCTTCTGTGGTAACACAATATAGTATACAAAGAGTCTAGCTACTCCTTCTGTTGTAACACAATATAGTACCAAAGAATCTAGCTACACCTTCTGTGGTAACACAATATCAGGCACAAACAGTCTAGCTGCATCTTCTGTGGTAACACAATATCAGGCACAAAGAGTCTAGCTACACCTTCTGTGGTAACACAATATAGTATACAAAGAGTCTAGCTACACCTTCTGTGGTAACACAATATCAGCACAAAGAGTCTAGCTACATCTTCTGTGGTAACACAATTATCAGGCACAAAGGGTCTAGCTACTCCTTCTGTGGTAACACAATATAGTATACAAAGAGTCTAGCTACACCTTCTGTGGTAACACAATATAGTATACAAAGAGTCTAGCTACATCTTCTGTGGTAACACAATTATCAGGCACAAAGGGTCTAGCTACTCCTTCTGTGGTAACACAATATAGTATACAAAGAGTCTAGCTAGACCTTCTGTGGTAACACAATATAGTATACAAAGAGTCTAGCTACACCTTCTGTGGTAACACAATATCAGGCACAAACAGTCGAGCTGCATCTTCTGTGGTAACACAATATCAGGCACAAAGAGTCTAGCTACACCTTCTGTGGTAACACAATATAGTATACAAAGAGTCTAGCTACACCTTCTGTGGTAACACAATATCAGGCACAAAGAGTCTAGCTACATCTTCTGTGGTAACACAATTATCAGGCACAAAGGGTCTAGCTACTCCTTCTGTGGTAACACAATATAGTATACAAAGAGTCTAGCTACACCTTCTGTGGTAACACAATATAGTATACAAAGAGTCTAGCTACACCTTCTGTGGTAACACAATATCAGGCACAAACAGTCGAGCTGCATCTTCTGTGGTAACACAATATCGGGCACAAAGAGTCTAGCTACATCTTCTGTGGTAACACAATATCATTGCACAAAGAGTCTAGCTACATCTTCTGTGGTAACACAATATCAGGCACAAAGAGTCTAGCTGCACCTTCTGTGGTAACACAATATAGTATACAAAGAGTCTAGCTACTCCTTTTGTGGTAACACAATATAGTGTACAAAGAGTCTAGCTACTCCTTCTGTGGTAACAACACAACATTAAATAGAAGGAGTCTGGCTACAACTTCTTTGGTAACACAATATAGTATACAAAGAGTCTAGCTACTCCTTCTGTGGTAACACAACATTAAATACAAAGAGTCTAGCTGCACCTTCTGTGGTAACACAATATAGTATACAAAGAGTCTAGCTACTCCTTTTGTGGTAACACAATATAGTATACAAAGAGTCTAGCTACTCCTTCTGTGGTAACACAATATAGTATACAAAGAGTCTAGCTACACCTTCTGTGGTAACACAATATCAGGCACAAACAGTCTAGCTGCATCTTCTGTGGTAACACAATATCAGGCACAAAGAGTCTAGCTACACCTTCTGTGGTAACACAATATAGTATACAAAGAGTCTAGCTACACCTTCTGTGGTAACACAATATCACGCACAAAGAGTCTAGCTACATCTTCTGTGGTAACACAATCATCAGGCACAAAGGGTCTAGCTACTCCTTCTGTGGTAACACAATATAGTATACAAAGAGTCTAGCTACACCTTCTGTGGTAACACAATATAGTATACAAAGAGTCTAGCTACACCTTCTGTGGTAACACAATATCAGGCACAAAGAGTCTAGCTACACCTTCTGTGGTAACACAATATAGTTTACAAAGAGTCTAGCTACACCTTCTGTGGTAACACAATATCAGGCACAAAGAGTCTAGCTACATCTTCTGTGGTAACACAATTATCAGGCACAAAGGGTCTAGCTACTCCTTCTGTGGTAACACAATATAGTATACAAAGAGTCTAGCTACTCCTTCTGTGGTAACACAATATAGTATACA
>NW_027030276.1:0-2072 GCF_034236695.1 Oncorhynchus nerka
GTCACTTCAACAACAGGTCACTTCAACAGACAGTAGGTCACTTCAACAGACAGCAGGCCACGGCCAGAGCAGCAGGTCGCTTCAGCAGACAGCGGGCCACGGCCAGGCAGCGGTCACTTCAACGAGACGGCAGGTCACTTCAACAGACCAGCAGAGCCACGGCCAGGCAGCAGGTCACTTCAACAGACGGCAGGTCCCACTTCAACGAGACAGCAGGCCACGGCCAGGCAGCGAGTCACTTCAACAGACAGCAGGCCACGGCCAGGCAGCGGAGTCACTTCAACAGACAGCAGGCCACGGCCAGGCAGCAGGTCACTTCAACAGACAGCAGGTCCACAGGCCAGGCAGCAGCAGTCACTTCAACAGACAGCAGGCCACGGCCAGGTAGCAGGTCACTTCAACAGACAGCAGGCCACGGCCAGGCAGCAGGTCACTTCAACAGACAGCAGGCCACTACGGCCAGGCAGCAGGTCACTTCAACAGACAGCAGGCCACGGCCAGGTAGCAGGTCACTTCAACAGACAGCAGGTCTTCAACAGACAGCAGGCCACGGCCAGGTAACCAGTCACTTCAACAGACAGCAGGCCACGGCCAGGTAGCAGATCCGCTTCAACAGACAGTGAAGCCCGCGGCCAGGCAGCAGGTCACTTCAACAGACAGGCAGAGTCACTTCAACAGACAGCGGCCACGGCCGAGCCAGCGGAGTCACTTCAACAGACAGCAGAATCACGGCCAGACAGCGGGCCCGCGACCAGTAGCGGGTCAGCCAACAGACAGATCTTCAACAGACAGCAGGTCACTTCAACAGACCAGGTCACTTCAACAGACAACAGGTCACTTCAACAGACAGCGGGCCCGCGGCCAGGCAGCAGGTCCTCCTTCAACAGACAGCAGGCCAGACACGGCCCAGGCAGGTCACTTCAACAGACAGGCCGGCCAGGTAGCAGGTCACTTCAACAGACAACAGGCCAAGGCCAGGTAGCAGGTCACTTCAACAGACAGCAGGCCAAGGCCAGGTAGCAGGTCCACTTCAACAGACAGCAGGCCACGGCCAGGTAGCGGCCCTTCAACAGACAGCAGGCCAGGCAACAGCAGGTCACTTCAACAGACAGTAGGCCCAGCCAGGCAGCAAGTCATTCAACAGACAAGTACAGCCGGAAAGCGGCAGGTCACTTCAACAGACAGCGGCCCACGGCCAGGCAGCAGGTCACTTCAACAGACAAGCGGGCCACGGCCAGGCAGCCAGATCACTTCAACAGACAGCGGGCCACGGCCAGGCAGCAGTCACTTCAACAGACAGCGGATTACGGCCAGGCAGCAGGTCACTTCAACAGACAAGTGGGCCACGGCAGGTAGCAGGTCACTTCAACAGACAGCGGGCCACGGCCAGGCGGCAGGTCACTTCAACAGACAGCGGGCCACAGCCAGGCAGCAGGTCACTTCAACAGACAGTAGGCCACGGCCAGGTAGCAGGTCACTTCAGACAGCAGGCCAAGGCCAGGCAACAGGTCACTTCAACAGACAGCAGGTACGGCCAGGCAGCAGATCACTTCAACAGACAGCAGGCCACGGCCAGGCAGCAGGTCACTTCAACAGACGGCGGGCCACGGCCAGGCAGCAGGTCACTTCAACAGACAGCAGGCCACGGCCAGGCGGGCAGGTCACTTCAACAGACAGCGGGCCCACGGCCAGGTCCTTCAACAGACAGCAGGCCAAGGCCAGGCGCAGGTCACTTCAACAGACAGCAGGCCACGGCCAGGCAGCAGGTCACTTCAACAGACAGCGGGCCACGGCGGCAACAGGTCACTTCAACAGACAGCAGGCCGGCCAGGCAGCAGGTCACTTCAACAGACAACGACGGCCAAGCAGCAGGTCACTTCAACAGACAGCAGGCCACGGCCAGGCAGCAGGTCACTTCAACAGACAAGCGGGCCACGGCCAGGCAGCAGGTCACTTCAACAGACAGCAGGCCACGGCCAGGCGGCAGGTCACTTCAACAGACAGCAGGCCACGGCCAGGCAGCAGAGTCACTTCAACAGACAGCGGGCCACGGCCAGAGCAGCAGGTCACTT
>NW_027030277.1:0-2075 GCF_034236695.1 Oncorhynchus nerka
TACTGGCTCTTACTCTACCAGTTTATATTGTTGGGTCTCTACTGGCTCTATACTCTACCAGTTTATATTGTTGGGTCTCTACTGGCTCTATACTCTACCAGTTTATTTGTTGGGTCTCTACTGGCTCTCTCTCTACCAGTTTATATTGTTGGGTCTCTACTGGCTCTTATACTCTACCAGTTTATATTGTTGGGTCTCTACTGACTCTATACTCTACCAGTTTATATTGTTGGGTCTCTACTGGCTCTATACTCTACCAGTTTATATTGTTGGGTCTCTACTGACTCTATACTCTACCAGTTTATATTGTTGGGTCTCTACTGGCTCTATACTCTACCAGTTTATATTGTTGGGTCTCTACTGACTCTATACTCTACCAGTTTATATTGTTGGGTCTCTACTGACTCTATACTCTACCAGTTTATATTGTTGGGTCTCTACTGACTCTATACTCTACCAGTTTATATTGTTGGGTCTCTACTGACTCTATACTCTACCAGTTTATATTGTTGGGTCTCTACTGACTCTATACTCTACCAGTTTATATTGTTGGGTCTCTACTGACTCTATACTCTACCAGTTTATATTGTTGGGTCTCTACTGACTCTATACTCTACCAGTTTATATTGTTGGGTCTCTACTGACTCTATACTCTACCAGTTTATATTGTTGGGTCTCTACTGTCTCTCCTCTCTACCAGTTTATATTGTTGGGTCTCTACTGGCTCTCCTCTCTACCAGTTTATATTGTTGGGTCTCTACTGGCTCTCCTACTCTACCAGTTTATATTGTTGGGTCTCTACTGACTCTATACTCTACCAGTTTATATTGTTGGGTCTCTACAGGCTCTATACTCTACCAGTTTATATTGTTGGGTCTCTACTGACTCTATACTCTACCAGTTTATATTGTTGGGTCTCTACTGACTCTCTACTCTACCAGTTTATTTGTTGGGTCTCTATAGGCTCTATACTCTACCAGTTTATATTGTTGGGTCTCTACTGGCTCTATACTCTACCAGTTTATATTGTTGGGTCTCTACTGACTCTATACTCTACCAGTTTATATTGTTGGGTCTCTACTGACTCTATACTCTACCAGTTTATATTGTTGGGTCTCTACTGACTCTATACTCTACCAGTTTATATTGTTGGGTCTCTACTGGCTCTATACTCTACCAGTTTATATTGTTGGGTCTCTACTGACTCTATACTCTACCAGTTTATATTGTTGGGTCTCTACTGACTCTATACTCTACCAGTTTATATTGTTGGGTCTCTACTGACTCTATACTCTACCAGTTTATATTGTTGGGTCTCTACTGACTCTATACTCTACCAGTTTATATTGTTGGGTCTCTACTGGCTCTCTACTCTACCAGTTTATTTGTTGGGTCTCTATAGGCTCTATACTCTACCAGTTTATATTGTTGGGTCTCTACAGACTCTATACTCTACCAGTTTATATTGTTGGGTCTCTACTGGCTCTCTACTCTACCAGTTTATATTGTTGGGTCTCTACAGGCTCTATACTCTACCAGTTTATTTGTTGGGTCTCTACTGGCTCTATACTCTACCAGTTTATATTGTTGGGTCTCTACTGACTCTATACTCTACCAGTTTATATTGTTGGGTCTCTACTGACTCTATACTCTACCAGTTTATATTGTTGGGTCTCTACTGACTCTATACTCTACCAGTTTATATTGTTGGGTCTCTACAGGCTCTCTACTCTACCAGTTTATATTGTTGGGTCTCTACTGACTCTATACTCTACCAGTTTATATTGTTGGGTCTCTACTGTCTCTCCTCTCTACCAGTTTATATTGTTGGGTCTCTACTGACTCTATACTCTACCAGTTTATATTGTTGGGTCTCTACAGGCTCTATACTCTACCAGTTTATATTGTTGGGTCTCTACTTGCACTCCTCTCTACCAGTTTATATTGTTGGGTCTCTACTGACTCTATACTCTACCAGTTTATATTGTTGGGTCTCTACTTGCACTCCTCTCTACCAGTTTATATTGTTGGGTCTCTACTGACTCTATACTCTACCAGTTTATATTGTTGGGTCT
>NW_027030278.1:0-2076 GCF_034236695.1 Oncorhynchus nerka
ATCCTGTGGCGGATCAGGTAATAGCATCAACAGTCCTCGCGATATGCAACCACCAGGGATGTCAGGAACCAATACACGCAGTCAGTCAGAAAGCTAAGGCCAGCTTCTTCAGGCAGAAGTTTGCATCCTGTAGCTCCAACTCCAAAAAGTTCTGGGACACTGTGAAGTCCATGGAGAACAAGAGCACTTCTCCTCCCAGCTGCCCACTGCACTGAGGCTAGGGAACACGGTCACCACCGACAAATCCATGATTATCGAAAACTTCAACAAGCATTTCTCAACGGCTGGCCATGCCTTCCGCCTGGCTTCTCCTACCTGGCCAACAGCTCCGCCCCGCAGCTCCTCGCCCAAGCCTCTCCAGGTTCTCCTTTACCCAAATCCAGATAGCAGATGTTCTGAAAGAGCTGCAAAACCTGGACCGTATAAATCAGCTGGGCTTGACAATCTGGACCCTCTATTTCTGAAACTATCTGCCGCCATTGTCGCAACCCCTATTACCAGCCTGTTCAACCTCTCTTTCATATCGTCTGAGATCCCCAAGGATTGAAAGCTGCCGCAGTCATCCCCCTCTTCAAAGGGGAGACACCCTGGACCCAAACTGTTACAGACCTATATCCATTCTGCCCTGCCTATCTAAGGTCTTCAAAGCCAAGTCAACAAACAGGTCACTGACCATCTCGAATCCCACCGTACCTTCTCCGCTGTGCAATCTGGTTTCCGAGCCGGTCACGGGTGCACCTCAGCCACACTCAAGGTACTAAACGATATCATAACCGCCATCGATAAAGACAGTACTGTGCAGCCGTCTTCATCGACCTTGCCAAGGCTTTCGACTCTGTCAATCACCATATTCTTATCGGCAGACTCAGTAGCCTCGGTTTTCCCGGATGACTGCCTTGCCTGGTTCACCAATTACTTTGCAGACAGAGTTCAGTGTGTCAAATCGGAGGGCATGCTGTCCGGTCCTCTGGCAGTCTCTATGGGGTGCCACAGGGTTCATTCTCGGGCCGACTCTTTTCTCTGTATATATCAATGATGTTGCTCTTGCTGCGGGCATTCCCTGATCCACCTCTACGCAGACGACACCATTCTATATACTTTCGGCCCGTCATTGGACACTGTGCTATCTAACCTCCAAACGAGCTTCAATGCCATACAGCACTCCTTCCGTGGCCTCCAACTGCTCTTAAACGCTAGTAAAACCAAATGCATGCTTTTCAACCGATCGCTGCCTGCACCCGCATGCCCGACTAGCATCACCACCCTGGATGGTTCCGACCTTGAATATGTGGACATCTATAAGTACCTAGGTGTCTGGCTAGACTGCAAAACTCTCCTTCCAGACTCATATCAAACATCTCCAATCCAAAATCAAATCAAGAGTCGGCTTTCTATTCCGCAACAAAGCCTCCTTCACTCACGCCGCCAAGCTTACCCTAGTAAAACTGACTATCCTACCGATCCTCGACTTCGCGATGTCATCTACAAAATGGCTTCCAACACTCTACTCAGCAAACTGATGCAGTTTATCACAGTGCCATCCGTTTTGTCACTAAAGCACCTTATACCACCCACCACTGCGACTTGTATGCCTAGTCGGCTGGCCCTCGCTACATATTCGTCGCCAGACCCACTGGCTCCAGGTCATCTACAAGTCCATGCTAGGCAAAGCTCCGCCTTATCTCAGCTCACTGGTCACGATGGCAACACCCATCCGTAGCACGCGCTCCAGCAGGTGTATCTCACTGAGCATCCCTCTTAAAGCCAACACCTCATTTGGCCGCCTTTCGTTCCAGTACTCTGCTGCCTGTGACTGGAACTGCAAAATCGCTGAAGTTGGAGACTTTATCTCCCTCACCAACTTCAAACATCAGCTATCTGAGCAGCTAACCGATCGCTGCAGCTGTACATAGTCTATTGGTAAACAGCCCACCCATTTTCACCTACCTCATCCCCCACAGTTTTTATTTATTTACTTTTTCTGTTTCTTTTGCACACAAATATCTCTACCTGTACATGATCATCTGATCATTTATCATTCCAGTGTTAATCTGCAATATTGTAATTATTCGCCTA
>NW_027030279.1:0-2076 GCF_034236695.1 Oncorhynchus nerka
CATCTACCCCATTGACTAGATCAAATAATGAGCTGCTACTGCTACATCTACCCCCATTACTAGATCAAATAATGAGCTGCTGCTGCCACATCTACCCCCATTACTAGATCAAATAATGAGCTATACATCTACCCCATTACTAGATCAAATAATGAGCTGCCACATCACCTCCCCATTACTAGATCAAATAATGAGCTGCTACGCCACATCTACCCCCATTACTAGATCAAATAATGAGCTGCTACTGCCACATCTACCCCCATTACTAGATCAAATAATGAGCTGCCACATCTACCCCCCATTACTAGATCAAATAATGAGCTGCCACATCTACCCCCATTACTAGATCAAATAATGAGCTGCTACATCTACCCCATTACTAGATCAAATAATGAGCTGCTACATCTACCCCCATTACTAGATCAAATAATGAGCTGCCACATCTACCCCCATTACTAGATCAAATAATGAGCTGCCACATCTACCCCCATTACTAGATCAAATAATGAGCTGCTACTGCCACATCTACCCCCATTACTAAGATCAAATAATGAGCTGCTGCACATCTACCCCCATTACTAGATCAAATAATGAGCTGCCACATCTACCCCCATTACTAGATCAAATAATGAGCTGCTACATCTACCCCCATTACTAGATCAAATAATGAGCTGCTACTGCCACATCTACCCCCATTACTAGATCAAATAATGAGCTGCCACATCTACCCCCATTACTAGATCAAATAATGAGCTGCCACATCTACCCCCATTACTAGATCAAATAATGAGCTGCTACTGCCACATCTACCCCCATTACTAGATCAAATAATGAGCTGCCACATCTACCCCCATTACTAGATCAAATAATGAGCTGCCACATCTACCCCCATTACTAGATCAAATAATGAGCTGCTACTGCTACATCTACCCCCATTACTAGATCAAATAATGAGCTGCCACATCTACCCCCATTACTAGATCAAATAATGAGCTGCCACATCTACCCCCATTACTAGATCAAATAATGAGCTGCTACATCTACCCCCATTACTAGATCAAATAATGAGCTGCTACATCTACCCCCATTACTAGATCAAATAATGAGCTGCCACATCTACCCCCATTACTAGATCAAATAATGAGCTGCTACATCTACCCCCCATTACTAGATCAAATAATGAGCTGCTACATCTACCCCCATTACTAGATCAAATAATGAGCTGCCACATCTACCCCCATTACTAGATCAAATAATGAGCTGCCACATCTACCCCCATTACTAGACTGCGTACACCTACCCCCATTACTAGATCAAATAATGAGCTGCCACATCTACCTCCATTACTAGATCAAATAATGAGCTGCCACATCTACCCCCATTACTAGATCAAATAATGAGCTGCCACATCTACCCCCATTACTAGATCAAATAATGAGCTGCTACTGCCACATCTACCCCATTACTAGATCAAATAATGAGCTGCTGCATCTACCCCCATTACTAGATCAAATAATGAGCTGCCACATCTACCCCCATTACTAGATCAAATAATGAGCTGCTACATCTACCCCCATTACTAGATCAAATAATGAGCTGCCACATCTACCCCATTACTAGATCAAATAATGAGCTGCTACATCTACCCCCATTACTAGATCAAATAATGAGCTGCTACATCTACCCCCATTACTAGATCAAATAATGAGCTGCCACATCTACCCCCATTACTAGATCAAATAATGAGCTGCTACATCTACCCCCATTACTAGATCAAATAATGACCTGCTACTGCCACATCTACCCCCGTTGCTAGATCAAATAATGAGGCTGCCACATCTACCCCCGTTGCTAGATCAGATATTGAACATACATCTGTCATTACTAGATCAAAATATTGAGCTGCTTCTGTACATCTACTTGTTGCTAGATCAGATGTGTGGGCTGCTACTGCCACATCTGCCCCATTACTAGATCCAAATAATGAGGCTGCTACTGCCACATCTACCCCCATTGCTAGATCAAATAATGAGCTGCTATACATCTCTGCTTCCCACCACTAGATCAAATAATGAG
>NW_027030280.1:0-2078 GCF_034236695.1 Oncorhynchus nerka
AAAAAATCCCTTAACCTGTTGCCTCTACTTGGGACGCTTGCGTCCCAACTAGAAGCTCTGGAAATGCAAATGCGCTACGCTAAATGCTAATAGTATTAGTTAAAACTCAAAAGTTCATTAAAATACACATGCAGGGTATCAAATTAAAGCTACACTCGTTGTGAATCCAGGCAACAAGTCCGATTTTTAAAATGCTTTTCGGCGACAGCATGAGAAGCTATTATCTGATAGCATGCACCAATACACTACAACAGAAAAGCACAGCAGGGGACGTAAACAAAATAATTAGCATTTTGGCGTTACACAAACCGCACAATAAAATAGAAAACAGTCATTACCTTTCACCATCTTCTTTGTTGGCACTCCTAGATGTCCCATAAACACTATTGGGTCTTTATTTCGATTAAATCGGGCCATATAAAGCCAAGATATCGTTATATGTAGACTGTGTGATAAACGAAAAAACAGCGATTTCACAACGTAACGTCATTTTTTAAAATTCAAAAAGTAGACGATAAACTTTCACAAAACACTTCGAAATACGTTTGTAATGCTACTTTAGGTATTAGTAAACGTTAATAAGCGATAAAAATCATCCGTAGGCGATGTAAATATCATTAGCTGTCGTCTTGGAAAAAATTTCAGGAGAGAGCTCTTCCGGAATGATCTGGGCGGAGACCGGAGGTAAGCGGTGCCCCTCTTTCGGTTCAACCAAGAATCAAAGATGATTAAATTCACAAGACTCTCGACAACATGGGGATGCTGTGGGAGTTGAATGCTCGGTCTTATCTAATTCGGCTCACTGTTAACAATTGCTGGAAGTGGCGCAAGGATATTTATTTCCATTTTCTGTGATCAGGTTTTCCTGCGCTTTCCGATGTAACGCACGTTATGTAATAGCCACAGTCGTGATTTAACCAGTTTTAAAAACGTCCGAGGGTTTCCTATCCACACATTCTAACCATATGAACGTACTATATTCCTGGCATGAGTAGCAGGGCGCTGAAATGTTGCGCGATTTTTAACAAAATGTTCAAAAAAGTAGAGGGTCGACTGAAGAGGTTAACAACCTGCCATCTACCCACCTGGGGACTGAGGATTATGAGAGAACCCCCACATCACCAGCTTCTCTTTATTCAACCTGCCATCTACCCATCTGGGGACTGAGGGTTATGAGAGAACCCCCACATCACTAGCTTCTCTTTATTCAACCTGCCATCTACCCACCTGGGGACTGAGGGTTATGAGATAACCCCCACATCACTAGCTTCTCTTTATTCAACCTGCCATCTACCCACCTGGGGACTGAGGGTTATGAGAGAAACCCCACATCACTAGCTTCTCTTTATTCAACCTGCCATCTACCCACCTGGGGACTGAGGGTTATGAGAAAACCCCCACATCACTAGCTTCTCTTTATTCAACCTGCCATCTACCCACCTGGGGACTGAGGGTTATGTGAGAACCCCCACATCACCAGCTTGCATGTTCTGCAGCCTTGTAAAGATAAGGAGGGGATGGCTGGGAGGCAGGTTGGCATTTATTGTCATGAATCTTGCCCTGGAGGCAGTTCAGCAAAGTGGTCACTAGCTGACACAGGCACAAAGTAATACAATCTGATTTTAATCCTACAGCCAATTTTTACTGTGGCGAAAACACCACATATATTTATCTTAGATGACCACCAAATTCAAAAACACACACACAGCGATTTTTCACAGTCACAAAAGCATAAATATAGATAAAATGAATCACTAACCTTTGATCATCTCCATCAGATGACACTCATAGGACATCATGTTATACATGTATTGTGTGTTTTGTTCGATAATGTGCATATATATATATATATATATATAAAATCTCAGTTTACATTGGCGCGTTACATGCAGTAATGTTTTCATTCCAAAACATCCGGTGATTTTGCAGAAATACTCACATTGATAAAAGATGCAAGTGTTATTCACAGAATTAAAGATAAATGTATCCTCTATGCAACCGCTGTGTCAGATAAAAAAAAAATAATTACAGAAAAAGAATAATCTGAGAACGGCGCTCAGAACCCAAAGAAATAGCCG
>NW_027030281.1:0-2080 GCF_034236695.1 Oncorhynchus nerka
ATTACTTTATCCTATCCTAGGTATTCCTTAAAGAGGTGGGGTTTCAGGTGTCTCCGGAAGGTGGTGATTGACTCCGCTGTCCTGGCGTCGTGAGGAGTTTGTTCCACCATTGGGGGCCAGAGCAGCGAACAGTTTTGACTGGGCTGAGCGGGAACTGTACTTCCTCAGTGGTAGGGAGGCGAGCAGGCCAGAGGTGGATGAACGCAGTGCCCTTGTTTGGGTGTAGGGCCTGATCAGAGCCTGGAGGTACTGAGGTGCCGTTCCCCTCACAGCTCCGTAGGCAAGCACCATGGTCTTGTAGCGGATGCGAGCTTCAACTGGAAGCCAGTGGAGAGAGCGGAGGAGCGGGGTGACGTGAGAGAACTTGGGAAGGTTGAACACCAGACGGGCTGCGGCGTTCTGGATGAGTTGTAGGGGTTTAATGGCACAGGCAGGAGCCCAGCCAACAGCGAGTTGCAGTAATCCAGACGGGAGATGACAAGTGCCTGGATTAGGACCTGCGCCGCTTCCTGTGTGAGGCAGGGTCGTACTCTGCGGATGTTGTAGAGCATGAACCTACAGGAACGGGCCACCGCCTTGATGTTAGTTGAGAACGACAGGGTGTTGTCCAGGATCACGCCAAGGTTCTTAGCGCTCTGGGAGGAGTGACACAATGGAGTTGTCAACCGTGATGGCGAGATCATGGAACGGGCAGTCCTTCCCGGGAGGAAGAGCAGCTCCGTCTTGCCGAGGTTCAGCTTGAGGTGGTGATCCGTCATCCACACTGATATGTCTGCCAGACATGCAGAGATGCGATTCGCCACCTGGTCATCAGAAGGGGAAAGGAGAAGATTAATTGTGTGTCGTCTGCATAGCAATGATAGGAGAGACCATGTGAGGTTATGACAGAGCCAAGTGACTTGGTGTATAGCGAGAATAGGAGAGGGCCTAGAACAGAGCCCTGGGGACACCAGTGGTGAGAGCACGTGGTGAGGAGACAGATTCTCGCCACGCCACCTGGTAGGAGCGACCTGTCAGGTAGGACGCAATCCAAGCGTGGGCCGCGCCGGGAGATGCCCAACTCGGAGAGGGTGGAGAGGAGGATCTGATGGTTCACAGTATCGAAGGCAGCCGATAGGTCTAGAAGGATGAGAGCAGAGGAGAGAGAGTTAGCTTTAGCAGTGCGGAGCGCCTCCGTGATACAGAGAAGAGCAGTCTCAGTTGAATGACTAGTCTTGAAACCTGACTGATTTGGATCAAGAAGGTCATTCTGAGAGAGATAGCGGGAGAGCTGGCCAAGGACGGCACGTTCAAGAGTTTTGGAGAGAAAAGAAAGAAGGGATACTGGTCTGTAGTTGTTGACATCGGAGGGATCGAGTGTAGGTTTTTTCAGAAGGGGTGCAACTCTCGCTTCTCTTGAAGACGGAAGGGACGTAGCCAGCGGTCAGGGATGAGTTGATGAGCGAGGTGAGGTAAGGGAGAAGGTCTCCGGAAATGGTCTGGAGAAGAGAGGAGGGGATAGGGTCAAGCGGGCAGGTTGTTGGGCGGCCGGCCGTCACAAGACGCGAGATTTCATCTGGAGAGAGAGGGGAGAAAGAGGTCAGAGCACAGGGTAGGGCAGTGTGAGCAGAACCAGCGGTGTCGTTTGACTTAGCAAACGAGGATCGGATGTCGTCGACCTTCTTTTCAAAATGGTTGACGAAGTCATCTGCAGAGAGGGAGGAGGGGGAGGGAGGAGGATTCAGGAGGGAGGAGAAGGTGGCAAAGAGCTTCCTAGGGTTAGAGGCAGATGCTTGGAATTTAGAGTGGTAGAAAGTGGCTTTAGCAGCAGAGACAGAAGAGGAAAATGTAGAGAGGAGGGAGTGAAAGGATGCCAGGTCCGCAGGGAGGCGAGTTTTCCTCCATTTCCGCTCGGCTGCCCGGAGCCCTGTTCCGCAGAGCTCGCAATGAGTCGTCGAGCCACGGAGCGGGAGGGAGGACCGAGCCGGCCGGAGGATAGGGGACATAGAGAGTCAAAAGGATGCAGAAAGGGGAGGAGGGTTGAGGAGGCAGAATCAGGATGGTAGGTTGGAGAAGGTTTGAGCAGAGGGAAGAGATGATA
>NW_027030282.1:0-2080 GCF_034236695.1 Oncorhynchus nerka
AAACTTAAATCAGTTTTACCTCATTTCTATCAACATGTTAAATTTGCAACCAGAGGGAAAATAACTCTGGACCACCTATACTCCACACATAGAGATGCATACAAAGCTCTCATCTCACCCTCCATTTGGCAAATCTGACCATAATTCATTCCTCCTGATTTCTGCTTACAAGCAAAAAAGTAAAACAATTACTACATTTTTTAAAAAGTGGTCAGATGAAGCAGATGCTAAGCTACAGGACTGTTTTGCTAACACAAACTGGAATATGTTCCGGGATTCCTCCGATGGCATTGAGTAGTACACCACGTCTGTCATTGGCTTAATCAGTCGTCCCCACAGTGACCGTATGTACATACCCCAACCAGAAGCCCTGAATTACTGGCAGTATCCACACTGAGCTAAAGGGTTTTCAAGGAGCGGGACTCTAACCCGGAAGCTTATAAGAAATCCCGCTATGACCTCCGACGAACAAAACAGGCAAAGCATCAGTACAGAACTAAGATCGAGTTGTACTACACCGGCTCTGATGCTCGTCGGATGTGGCAAACCACCAAAGGGAAACACAGCTGAGAGCTGCTCAGTGACACGAGCCTACCGGACGAGCTAAACTACTTCTATGCTCGCTTCAAGGCAAATAACACTGAAACATTCATGAGAGCACCAGCTGTACCGGAAGACTGTGTGATCACGCTCTCCGCAGCTGATGTGAGTAAATCAAATGAAATCAAATGTATTTATAAAGCCCTTCTTACATCTTCTGATATCTCAAAGTGCTGTACAGAAACCCAGCCTAATAACCCAAACAACAAGCAATGCAGGGGTAGAAGCACGTAAGTAAGTAGTAAGACCTTTAGACAGGTCAACATTCACAAGGCCGCAGGGACAGACTGATTACCAGGACATGTACTGTGAGCATGCTCTGACCAACTGGCAAGTGTCTTCACTGACATTTTCAACCTCTCCCTATCCGAGTCTGTAATACCAACGTGCTTCAAACACCACCAATTAGCCTACACCACCAATCAGCCTACACGAGCACCACCACCAATTAGCCTACACCACTGCGCACACATTACTCTCATTACTATGACAACTAGCGTAGCCTTGTCAGCAAATGACTGCTGTCTGAACACACCACACAAATCCCATTTGGTCACTTGTAACTTGCTGTTTGGACAGTCAGTAGTCCAAAAAGGATTTGAAAAACAAAACTGATTTGAGCATTAACTTCTGCGATGTGAACAAATCTCTTAGAGACTTACAGTTGTAATTGCTGCCAAAGGTGCTTCTACAAAGTATTGACTAAGGAATGTGAACACTTATGTATATTTAAAAATTTTGTATTGAATTTTTAATACATTTGCAACATTTTCTAAAAACATGTTTTGACTTTGTCATTATGGGGTATTGTGATGTCATTATGGGGTATTGTGATGTCATTATGGGGTATTGTGATGTCATTATGGGGTATTGTGATGTCACTATGGGGTATTGTGTGTAGATGGGTGAGATTTTGGCAGGGATCCATTTTGAATTCAGGCTGTAACACAACAACATAATTTAAGGGGTATGAATACTTTCTGAAGGAACAGGATTATCTTTTTTGAATGCAATTTGAATGGAGTTGATGGAGAGAAAGACTGCTCGCATGCGTACTGATTTAAAGCAACGATATTTGAGCTGTTTTTACATTTCTGCAGCTGCAATTAAAAAAAAAACTATACTCTTTACAATTAGAAAAGAAAGAAAGGTGACCCCCAAAAGCCAGATGGAGATGTGTAAATTAGACCTCGCATTCAGTCCTTATATTACTGTAGGATAGGCTATGGTTCAGCAAATGGTAGTCCTACCCTGTTACCATGACGTGATGATACATGCAATGTGAACTGTGCTCCGTACTGAGATGTGCTGTCTGTGTTGATGATTTATCATGTAGATAGCAGAGAGAAGGCCTTAGAGAACACGATGCAATTCCGTTACCATAATTCCGTTACCACAATTCCGTTACCATAATTCCGTTACCACAATTCCGTTACCACAATTCCGTTACCACAATTCCGTTACCATAATTCCGTTACCA
>NW_027030283.1:0-2080 GCF_034236695.1 Oncorhynchus nerka
AGCATTTCGGCGTTACACAAACCTGCATCAATAAAAATAGAAAACATTCATTACCTTTCACCATCTTCTTTGTTGGCACTTCTAGATGTCCCATAAACACTATTTTGGGTCTTTATTTCGATTAACCGGTCCATATAAAGCCTAGATATCGCTATATGTAGACCGTGATAAACGAAAAAACATTGTTTCAAAAACGCAACGCCATTTTTTTTTTTAAAATTAAAAAGTCGCACGATAAATCCACAAAACATCTCTCGAATACGTTGTAATGCAACTTAGGTACAGTAAACTAATGTTTATGTAAATTCATCAGGAGGCTGATGTAAAGATCATTAGCTGTCCGTCTGGAAAATGTCCGGCTAGAAACTCAACTAAAATATCCGGTCCTAGATTCATAAAACTCGAAGGGAAATGACAAGACTCTAGACACCGTGTGGAAGTCGTAGGTACTGCAACCTCAGTCAATTAATTGTGGTTCACCTTATCAATGGGTTCAAGTAGCGCATGGGATATTCCCATTTTCAGTGATCAGTTTTTCCTGTGCTTTCGATAATGTCGCTCTGGTAAAAGTACAGCAGTGATTTAACCTTTCATGGCCACATGATCCTTTGGGATCAAGCCCCACCCCCTGAGTTGTAATGTGGCGCAGGGCCCAAGAAATAATCCTAAAATATTTAACCTCACAGAACGCTTGAAAAATGGCTCAAATGAAAGATAAAGAAGTTATTTATCTACCCAGCAAAGTCAGATTTCAAAATGTTTTTACGTAAAAACATAGCACATATATTTATGTCCAACCACCACTGCATACATACCATTAGCTTAGCCAAGCAGGGAAAAAATATGCAATCAACAAACGCAGGATTAAAAGAAAATCATTCTTAACCTTTGAAATCTTCATCAGATGACAAAATATAACATGTTACACAGTACATTCATTTTTTTTTTCAATAATATGCAATATATATCCATAAATTCTCTGTTTACAATTATGCACGTTCAAAAATGCTACTGCAATGTCAGGAGAAATAAATAGTCCCGGCAGATAACGCCAGCTAACAAGGAATAACATCATAAACTTTGACTAAATATGCATGTTTTTGCCATATGTATGGCAAGATAAACTTCTTCAAAATGCAATTGCTATGTTACAATTATTTTAACGTACTTGGCTGCTACTAGGCCATAAGAGAGCTTCCATGCGCCTATTTAGCATGGACTCCTCTATCATGGAGTCGCAGAAACCTCAAAATGAAGATTAAATATTCCCTACCATGGCTGTTCTTGTTTCACAGAAGACGGAAGCGGTTAATACTCACCGTTAGCTGTTTGTAAGTCTGTGTCTTTCCGTCCAAACCAGATCTCTTCTGGTCAAAATGTATGCTCGCGGCTATTGTCATCAAAACGTTTAAAGTATACATTATATTTGAAAACTTGTCAAACTATGTTTATAATTAAGCCTAGCATGCTATAAAGGTCTACAGCACGTGAGGGCGAACAGATAGCACACGCTGTTCAGTCTGTCCTGGGAGAAAGAGAGAGAAAATCCAATCTCCATTGGTGAAATCTTGCGTCACCGGGACGTTTGGTCACGCTGAACGCCTCAGAGCACGTGATTCTTCAGTTACAGGCCCCATCGAAAGCAGTACTTCACGCTGAAGACATAGAACGGTTTCCATGGTTATAGCTCTTTGGGAAGTGTATACAATGACGTCAAAGTGATGGCAACTTTTCCCATTACAAGAGAGACTTTGGGAGAATGCATGCCCTGAGACTTCTGTTTAGCTAGAGATAAAATTCTAAATGGTTTTGGTGCTTTAGAGTGTTTCCTATTCGATAACAATTTTTAATTGCATATATTAGCAACTTTTGACAAAAATTTATCATGGTTTATAAGGGTGCCAATTCCTCCAGAAGGCAGCATTCAGGTCTGTCCCTAAGTTAACCAGTGTTTATAAACGCCTCTGAGTGTTTTCTATCCACAGACTAAGCAAATGCATATACTATATTCCTGGCATGAGGTAGCAGGGCGCTGAAATGTTGCGCGATTTTTAACAGAATGTTCAAAAAGTAGAGGGTC
>NW_027030284.1:0-2081 GCF_034236695.1 Oncorhynchus nerka
TAGTATGGATATAGTTACTATGCTTATTGGTCATAGTATGGATATAGTTACTATGCTTATTGGTCATAGTATGGATATAGTTAGTATGGATATAGTTACTATGCTTATTGGTCATAGTATGGATATAGTTACTATGCTTATTGGTCATAGTATGGATATAGTTACTATGCTTATTGGTCATAGTATGGATATAGTTACTATGCTTATTGGTCATAGTATGGATATAGTTAGTATGGATATAGTTACTATGCTTATTGGTCATAGTATGGATATAGTTAGTATGGATATAGTTACTATGCTTATTGGTCATAGTATGGATATAGTTACTATGCTTATTGGTCATAGTATGGATATAGTTACTATGCTTATTGGTCATAGTATGGATATAGTTACTATGCTTATTGGTCATAGTATGGATATAGTTAGTATGGATATAGTTACTATGCTTATTGGTCATAGTATGGATATAGTTACTATGCTTATTGGTCATAGTATGGATATAGTTAGTATGCTTATTGGTCATAGTATGGATATGTTAGTATGGATATAGTTACTATGCTTATTGGTCATAGTATGGATATAGTTACTATGCTTATTGGTCATAAGTATGGATATAGTTAGTATGCTTATTGGCCATAGTATGGATATAGTTAGTATGCTTATTGGTCATAGTATGGATATAGTTACTATGCTTATTGGTCATAGTATGGATATAGTTAGTATGCTTATTGGTCATAGTATGATATAGTTACTTTATGCTTATGGATCATAGTATGGATATAGTTACTATGCTTATTGGTCATAGTATGGATATAGTTACTATGCTTGCTGGTCATAGTGGATATAGTTACTATGCTTATTGGTCATAGGATATAGTTACTATGCTTATTGGTCATAGTATGGATATAGTTACTATGCTTATTGGTCATAGTATGGATATAGTTACTATGCTTATTGGTCATAGTATGGATATAGTTAGTATGCTTATTGGTCATAGTATGGATATAGTTAGTATGGATATAGTTACTATGCTTATTGGTCATAGTATGGATATAGTTACTATGCTTATTGGTCATAGTATGGATATAGTTACTATGCTTATTGGTCATAGTATGGATATAGTTACTATGCTTATTGGTCATAGTATGGATATAGTTAGTATGCTTATTGGTCATAGTATGGATATAGTTAGTATGCTTATTGGTCATAGTATGCATATAGTTAGTATGGATATAGTTACTATGCTTATTGGTCATAGTATGGATATAGTTAGCATGCTTATTGGTCATGGCATGGATATAGTTGGGCATGCTTATTGGTCATAGTATGGATATAGTTAGTATGCTTATTGGTCATAGTATGGATATAGTTACTATGCTTATTGGTCATAGTATGGATATAGTTAGTATGCTTATTGGTCATAGTATGGATATAGTTAGTATGCTTATTGGTCATAGTATGGATATAGTTACTATGCTTATTGGTCATAGTATGGATATAGTTACTATGCTTATTGGTCATAGTATGGATGTAGTTAGTATGCTTACTGGTCATAGTATGGATATAGTTAGTATGCTTATTGGTCATAGTATGGATATAGTTACTATGCTTATTGGTCATAGTATGGATATAGTTACTATGCTTATTGGTCATAGTATGGATATAGTTAGTATGCTTATTGGTCATAGTATGGATATAGTTAGTATGCTTATTGGTCATAGTATGGATATAGTTAGTATGCTTATTGGTCATAGTATGGATATAGTTAGTATGCTTATTGGTCATAGTATGGATATAGTTAGTATGCTTATTGGTCATAGTATGGATATAGTTAGTATGGATATAGTTAGTATGCTTATTGGTCATAGTATGGATATAGTTAGTATGGATATAGTTAGTATGGATATAGTTAGTATGGATATAGTTAGTATGGATATAGTTAGTATGGATATAGTTAGTATGGATATAGTTAGTATGGATATAGTTAGTATGGATATAGTTAGTATGCTTATTGGTCATAGTATGGATATAGTTAGTATGGATATAGTTACTATGCTTATTGGTCATAGTATGGATATAGT
>NW_027030285.1:0-2082 GCF_034236695.1 Oncorhynchus nerka
TACATTTACATTTACATTTAAGTCATTTAGCAGACGCTCTTATCCAGAGCGACTTACAAATTGGTGCATTCACCTTATGACCTCCAGTGGAACAGTAGTGCATCTAAATCTTTTCAGGGGGAGGGGGGTGAGAGGGATTACTTTATCCTATCCTAGGCATTCCTTAAAGAGGTGGGTTTCAGGTGTCTCCTCGGAAGGTGGTGATTGACTCCATGAAACCTGGCGTCGTGAGGGAGTTTGTTCCACCATTGGGGGGCCAGAGCAGCGAACAGTTTTGACTGGGCTGAGCGGGAACTGTACTTCCTCAGTGGTAGGAGGCGAGCAGGCCAGGAGGTGGATGAAAAGAGTGCCCTTTGTTTGGGTGTAGGGCCTGATCAGAGCCTGGAGGTACTGAGGTGCCGCTTCCCTACAGCCCGTAGGCAAGCACCATGGTCTTGTAGCGGATGCGAGCTTCAACTGGAAGTCAGTGGAGGGAGCGGAGGAGCGGGGTGACGTGGAGAGAACTTGGGAAGGCTGAACACCAGACGGGCTGCGGCGTTCTGGATGAGTTGTAGGGGTTTAATGGCACAGGCAGGGAGCCCAGCCAACAGCGAGTTGCAGTAATCCAGACGGGAGATGACAAGTGCCTGGATTAGGACCTGCGCCGCTTCCTGTGTGAGGCAGGGTCGTACTCTGCGGATGTTGTAGAGCATGAACCTACAGGAACGGGCCACCGCCTTGATGTTAGTTGAGAACGACAGGGTGTTGGGTCCAGATCACGCCAAGGTTCTTAGCGCTCTGGGAGGAGGACACAATGGAGTTGTCAACCGTGATGGCGAGATCATGGAACGGGCAGTCCTTCCCGGGAGTAAGAGCAGTTCCGTCTTGCCGAGGTTCAGCTTGAGGTGGTGATCCGTCATCCACACGGATATGTCTGCCAGACATGCAGAGATGCGATTCGCCACCTGTCATCAGAAGGGGAAAGGAGAAGATTAATTGTGTGTCGTCTGCATAGCAATGATAGGGAGAGACCATGTGAGGTTATGACAGAGCCAAGTGACTTGTGTATAGCGAGAATAGAGAGGGCCTAGAACAGAGCCCTGGGGGACACCAGTGGTGAGAGCACGTGGTGTGGAGACGGATTCTCGCCACGCCACCTGGTAGGAGCGACCTGTCAGGTAGGACGCAATCCTGAAGCCGTGGGCCGCGCCGGAGATGCCCAACTGGAGAGGGTGGGAGAGGAGGATCTGATGGTTCACAGTATCGAAGGCAGCCGATAGGTCTAGAAGGATGAGAGCAGAGGAGAGAGAGTTAGCTTTAGCAGTGCGGAGCGCTCCGTGATACAGAGAAGAGCAGTCTCAGTTGAATGACTAGTCTTGAAACCTGACTGATTTGGATCAAGAAGGTCATTCTGAGAGAGATAGCGGGAGAGCTGGCCAAGGACGGCACGCTCAAGAGTTTTGGAGAGAAAAGAAAGAAGGGATACTGGTCTGTAGTTGTTGACATCGGAGGGATCGAGTGTAGGTTTTTTCAGAAGGGGTGCAACTCTCGCTCTCTTGAAGACGGAAGGGACGTAGCCAGCGGTCAGGGATGAGTTGATGAGCGAGGTGAGGTAGGGGAGGAGGTCTCCGAAATGGTCTGGAGAAGAGAGGAGGGGATAGGGGTCAAGCGGGCAGGTTGTAGGGCGGCCGGTCCACAAGACGCGAGATTTCATCTGAGAGAGAGGGGAGAAAGAGGTCAGAGCACAGGGTAGGGCAGTGTGAGCAGAACTAGCGGTGTCGTTTGACTTAGCAAACGAGGACTGATGTCAGCCGACCTTCTTTTTCAAAATGGTTGACTAAGTCATCTGCAGAGAGGGAGGAGGGGGAGGGGAGGAGGATTCAGGAGGAGGAGAAGGTTGCAAAGAGCTTCCTAGGCTAGAGGCAATGCTTGGAATGAGGTAGTAGAAAGTGTATTTTAGCAGTAGAGAGAGAAGAGGAAATGTAGAGAGGAGGGAGTGAAAGGATGTCAGGTCCGCAGGGAGGCGAGTTTTCCTCCATTTCCGCTCGGCTGCCCGGAGCCCTGTTCTTCTCTGAAAAGTTGCATATCGCAAGGACAATTCGA
>NW_027030286.1:0-2084 GCF_034236695.1 Oncorhynchus nerka
CTCTGTCTATCCTGGCTCTGTCTTTCTCTCTCTGTCCTCTCTCTGTCTTTTTCTCTCTGTCCTGGCTCTGTCTTTCTCTCTCTGTCCTGGTTCTGTCTTTCTCTCTCTATCCTGGCTCTGTCTTTCTCTCTCTGTCCTGGTTCTGTTTTTCTCTGTCTATCCTGGTTCTGTCTATCTTGGCTCAGTCTTTCTCTCTGTTTATCCTGGTTCTGTCTTTCTCTGTCTATCCTGGCTCTGTCTTTCTCTCTCTGTCCTGGCTCTGTCTTTCTCTCTCTGTCCTGGCTCTGTCTTTCTCTCTCTGTCCTGCTGCTCTGTCTTTCTCTCTCTGTCCTGTCTCTGTCTTTCTCTCTCTATCCTGGTTCTGTCTTTCTCTGTCTATCCTGGTTCTGTCTTTCTCTGTCTATCCTGGCTCTGTCTTTCTCTCTCTGTCCTGGCTCTGTCTTTCTCTGTCTATCTTGGCTCTGTCTTTCTTTGTCTATCTTGGCTCAGTCTTTCTCTCTGTCTAACTGTATTAGAGTTAACTGGCTGCCTGTCTTCTCAACTGTTGTTCAGTGTCTTGACTGGTCTTCCAATGATCCCATGGCTTTCCCCGTCTCTTCCCCACCTTATCGTTGAGCCTTACACTCTGTCCTCCTCTCCACTAGGGGGCGTTGTGTGGAGGTGACCGTGCAGTACTCCTGTTCCTTCCTGAGGCCAATGGAGGCGGTGCTACTGCTGACATCACGCTCTGCCTCCTCAGCCACTCCCTCTGGAGCCACTCTGGCCTTCAGCCTCAAGACCCAGGTCACACACATCACCCCCAGCGTGAGTACGCACACACGCACGCACGCACGCACGCACACACACACACACATACACACACACACACACACACACCACTCTCTCTCTCTCTTAGCCTAGTGGTTAGAGCGTTGGGCCAGTAACCGGAATGTTGCTGGATCGAATCCCCAAGCCTCTCTGATTCAGAGCGGTTGGGTTAAATGTGGAAGACACATTTCAGTTGAATACATTCAGTTGGACAACTGACTAGGTCTCCCCCTTCCCCTTTTCTGTTCTCTTTCTTCATTTATATCTTTTCTCTCTCTCTCTCTCTCTGTTTTTGAATGAACATCTTAACTCTCTGTTAATCATGCAGCATTAGTCCTTTGATCTGTTATCTTCCAGTCTTCTCCAGTTGCTGTTCACTATGTACAGTATATAACACCATTCACTATGTACAGTATATAACACCATTCACTATGTACAGTATATAACACCATTCACTATGTACAGTATATAACACCAATCACTATGTACAGTATATAACACCATTCACTATGTACAGTATATAACACCATTCACTATGTACAGTATATAACACCATTCACTATGTACTGTATATAACACTATTCACGATGTACAGTATATAACACCATACACTATGTACAGTATATAAAACCATTCACTATGTACAGTATATAACACCATTCACTATGTACAGTATATAACACCATTCACTATGTACAGTATATAACACCATTCACTATGTACAGTATATAACACCATTCACTATGTATAGTATATAACACCATTCACTATGTACAGTATATAACACCATTCACTATGTACAGTATATAACACCATTCACTATGTACAGTATATAACACCATTCACTATGTACAGTATATAACACCATTCACTATGTACAGTATATAACACCATTCACTATGTACAGTATATAACACCAATCACTATGTACAGTATATAACACCATTCACTATGTACAGTATATAACACCATTCACTATGTACAGTATATAACACCATTCACTATGTACAGTATATAACACCATTCACTATGTACAGTATATAACACCATTCACTATGTACAGTATATAACACCATTCACTATGTACAGTATATAACACCATTCACTATGTACAGTATATAACACCATTCACTATGTACAGTATATAACACCATTCACTATGTACAGTATATAACACCATTCACTATGTACAGTATATAACACCATTCACTATGTACAGTATATAACACCATTCACTATGTACAGTATATAACACCATTCACTATGTACAGTATATA
>NW_027030287.1:0-2084 GCF_034236695.1 Oncorhynchus nerka
TTATAGGACATAAACTCAGCAAAAAAAGAAACATCCTCTCACCATCAACTGCATTTATTTTCAGCAAACTTAACATGTGTAAATATTTGTATGAACATAAGATTCAACAACTGATACAAACTGAACAAGATCCTCAGACATGTGACTAACAGAAATTGAATAATATGTCCATGAACAAAGAGGGGGTCAAAATCAAAAGTAACAGTCAGTATCTGGTGTGGCCACCAGCAGCATTAAGTACTGCAGTGCATCTCCTCCTCATGGATTGCACCAAATTTGCCAGTTCTTGCTGTGAGATGTTACCCCACTCTTCCACCAAGGCACCTGCAAGTTCCCAGACATTTCTGGGGGGGAATGGCCCTAGCCCTCACCCTCCAATCGAAACAGGTCCCAGGCGTGCTCAATGGGATTGAGATCCGGGCCCTTCGCTGGCCATGGCAGAACACTGACATTCCTGTCTTGCAGGAAATCATGCACAGAACGAGCAGTATGGCTGGTGGAATTGTCATGTCAGGATGACTGGCAGAGATGCAAGGAAAAAGCCATATCTCAGACTGGCCAGTAAAGAGAAAAGTTTAAGATGGGCAAAAATAACAGACACTGGACAGAGGCACTCTGCCTAGAAGGCCAGCATCCCGGAGTCTCCTCTTCACTGTTGACGTTGAGACTGGTGTTTTGCGGGTACTATTTCATGAACGCTGCCAGTTGAGGACTTGTCTGTTTCTCAAAAAAAGTTAACGGGTCTGAATACTCTCCAAAATATATGACCAAGCTGGAAGTGGAAACGCCAGCCCAGCCACAATCCTAGAGGTTCACTGATGATCAACCTCCTCCTTCACATCTGACTCCTGATGATCAAACTCCTGCTTCACATCTGACTCCTGATGATCAACCTCCTTCACATCTGACTCCAGTGATCAATCCAGAGAGTCTTTCTTGGGGGGAATCCCGATGGACGACATCATCTAATAGGCCGTCATCACCACCACCACCCACAAGTTAATTGTCATTCAGGTTATCAATGGGAAGAGCATCAGCAAAATGTCCTGTCTGGTAACTTGTCTCATTTAATGGATTTACATTGGCAGGTGCACAGGGAGAATCCCCATGAATTAAAACGCAGTTGATCTTAAACTGCGAAACACTTTTGGAAGTATTTATCATTTATCAAATGGTGCAGTTTGAGGCCATGTGGCGGAGAGTGATGCAGGAGCTGGAGATGGGGGTGTGTCAGTGGCGACCTGTCATTCAGGGCAGAGCCCCAGATTTTTTTGCCCCAAGAAATCAAATATATATAAACATGTGGGGGGCTTGCCTGTTTGCATGTTATTTTGGCATTAATAAGTGTTGCACATCAGTTGCAAACAATGTCAAAATATATATATATATATCATTGAGTTAATACATTTGCATCCACACATGGTATATTTTTGTTTTCTTGAGTAAGGTAGCTCCAAAGTGCAGGTGTTTCAGCTTAGCTCAGTGCTTTCTGTGGTGTTGAGGTGCGAGCCAGCAAAAAATAGGAGCATTGCGCTGTAATTGGCTCAGTGTTCTGTCACTCATGGGGACACTACGTCGTAGTGAGAGTTGTAGCTTAGTAAGGTAGACATCAAAATGTCAGCCCTTTGCATCCTGCCATAGAGTTAATTACAAGTAGCCTTCAAAGGCTCAGGTCATTGGCACAGATAAAAATTACGTCAGATCACATTATATATGCGGTAGCTTTGATTGGGCTGATTATGCCAACATCTTTGTTGTGTTGTGTCTTGCAGGCATGCATCAGTAATATTGAGAACCCACCAGATTGACATGCTAAAAATCGGTCTGGGCCAGGTGTGATGCATAGTTCATGGAGATGGAGGTGTGTTCTAGTGGGTTTGGGCAGGTGTGATATAGTTAATGGAGATGGAGGTGTGTTCTAGTGGGTCTGGGAAGATGTGATGTAGTTAATGGAGATGGAGGTGTGTTCTAGTGGGTCTGGGCAGGTGTGATGTAGTTAATGGAGATGGAGGTGTGTTCTAGTGGGTCTGGGCAGGTGTGATGTAGTTAATGGAGATGGAGGTGGGTTCTAGTGGGTCTGGGCA
>NW_027030288.1:0-2084 GCF_034236695.1 Oncorhynchus nerka
AAATCAAATCAAATCAAATTTATTTATATAGCCCTTCGTACATCAGCTGATATCTCAAAGTGCTGTACAGAAACCCAGCCTAAAACCCCAAACAGCAAGCAATGCAGGTGTAGAAGCACGGTGGCTAGGAAAACTCCCTAGAAAGGCCAAAACCTAGGAAGAAACCTAGAGAGAACCAGGCTTATAGGGTGGCCAGTCCTCTTCTGGCTGTGCCGGTGGAGATTATAACAGAACATGGCCAAGATGTTCAAATGTTCATAAATGACCAGCATGGTCGAATAATAATAAGGCAGAACAGTTGAAACTGGAGCAGCAGCACAGTCAGGTGGAAGTTGAAACTGAGCAGCAGCATGGCCAGGTGGACCGGGACTGCAAGGGAGTCATCGCGTCAGGTAGTCCTGGGCATGGTCCCAGGGCTCAGGTCAGTCGAAACTGGAACAGCAGCATGGCCAGGTGGACTGGGGACAGCAAGGAGTCATCATGTCAGGTAGTCCTGGGGCATGGTCCTAGGGCTCAGGTCCTCCGGAGAGAGAGAAAGAAAGAGAGAAGGAGAGAATTAGAGAACGCACACTTAGATTCACACAGGACACCAAACAGGACAGGAGAAGTACCCAGATATAACAAACTGACCCCAGCCCCCGATAACATAAACTACTGCAGCATAAATACTGGAGGCTGAGACAGGAGGGGTCAGAGACACTGTGGCCCCATCCGAGGACACCGGACAGGGCCAAACAGGAAGGATATAACCCCACCCACTTTGCCAAAGCACAGCCCCCACACCACTAGAGGGATATCTTCAACCACCAACTTACCATCCTGAGACAAGGCTGAGTATAGGCCACAAAGATCTCCGCCAAGGCACAACCCAGGGGGCGCCAACCCAGACAGGATGACCACAACAGTGAATCAACTCCACTCAGGTGAGCACCCCTCCAGGGACGGCATGAGAGCCAGTAAGCCAGTGACTCAGCCCCTGTAATAGGGTTAGAGGCAGAGAATCCCAGTGGAAAGAGGGAACCGGCCAGGCAGAGACAGCAAGGGCGGTTCGTTGCTCCAGAGCCTTCCGTTCACCTTCCCACTCCTGGGCCAGACTACACTCAATCATATGACCCACTGAAGAGATGAGTCTTCAGTAAAGACCCTCCTCTTCTCCTTTTCATCCCTCTATCCCCTCCATTAAGGTTAGGTCTCTCTATACTTTCCCCTTTCTAGAATGCACTCAATCTCTCCCCCTCATGGATGGAGTTGTGGGTAATGTAGTTCTTGCATCTGGTTCCCAGAGCGGCTTTGCTGTGGTTCGACCCCCTGGACACCATGCAGAAGAGCACTCCCATGAGCTCTGCTACTTTAACTCAGTAGCCATCGCAGCCCGGCTGCTCCAGCAGAGACTCAGCGTCTGCAAGATCCTCATAGTAGACTGGGTGAGTTTGTGCTGGTCTTCACCTGACCTTTTAAGAAAGTGAGTTTTGTAAATGACTGTAAAATTACCATTGGATGTAAGAAGAAGAAAAATTGGACAATGGTCATCTGATTGGCCATGTGTGCTGTCCATCCAGGATGTTCACCATAGCGGGACTAGCAGGCATTTTACGACGACCCCAGCGTGCTGTGCCTGTCTCTCCATCCCGATCGACGATGGAAACTTCTTCCCTGGCGGCGGGCACCGTGAGGTAATGGTGACACATCTCATGGGAACGTGTGTGTGTGTGTGTGTGTTTGTGTGTTCTCATGGCTATCACTCCCATCCTTTCTCTGTCAGGTGGGCAGTGGTCCAGGAGTAGGTTTTAACGCAACATGGCCTTCACTGGGGGCTGGAGCCACCTATGGAGATGCAGAGTACCTGGCAGCTCAGGTAACACACACTTACCCCACCAGACATGCCACCAGGGTCTTTTCACAGTCCATTGCGGTCCAGAACAAATGAAAGAGCACAGACATATAGAGCCCCATTGCATGGAACTCCGTTCCATCTCATATTGCTCATATAAACAGCAAACCTGGTTTAAAAAAACAGATAAAGCAACACCTCACGGCACAACACCTCTCCCTATTTGACCTGAGATAGTTTGTGTATGTATTGA
>NW_027030289.1:0-2085 GCF_034236695.1 Oncorhynchus nerka
GGCCAGATCACCTTTATTTAACCAGGTAGGCCAGATCACCTTCATTTAACCAGGTAGGCCAGATCACCTTTATTTAACCAGGTAGGCCAGATCACCTTTATTTAACCAGGTAGGCCAGATCACCTTTATTTAACCAGGTAGGCCAGATCACCTTTTATTTAACCAGGTAGGCCAGATCACCTTTATTTAACCAGGTAGACCAGATCACCTTTATTTAACCAGGTAGGCCAGGTCACCTTTATTTAACCAGGTAGGCCAGATCACCTTCAGTTAACCAGGTAGACCAGATCACCTTTATTTAACCAGGTAGGCCAGATCACCTTTATTTAACCAGGTAGGCCAGATCACCTTTATTTAACCAGGTAGGCCAGATCACCTTTATTTAACCAGGTAGGCCAGATCACCTTTATTTAACCAGGTAGACCAGATCACCTTTTATTTAACCAGGTAGGCCAGATCACCTTTATTTAACCAGGTAGGCCAGATCACCTTTATTTAACCAGGTAGGCCAGATCACCTTTATTTAACCAGGTAGGCCAGATCACCTTTATTTAACCAGGTAGACCAGATCACCTTTATTTAACCAGGTAGACCAGATCACCTTTATTTAACCAGGTAGGCCAGATCACCTTTATTTAACCAGGTAGACCAGATCACCTTTATTTAACCAGGTAGACCAGATCACCTTTATTTAACCAGGTAGACCAGATCACCTTTATTTAACCAGGTAGGCCAGATCACCTTTATTTAACCAGGTAGGCCAGATCACCTTTATTTAACCAGGTAGGCCAGATCACCTTTATTTAACCAGGTAGGCCAGATCACCTTTATTTAACCAGGTAGGCCAGATCACCTTTATTTAACCAGGTAGGCCAGATCACCTTTATTTAACCAGGTAGGCCAGATCACCTTTATTTAACCAGGTAGGCCAGATCACCTTTATTTAACCAGGTAGGCCAGATCACCTTTATTTAACCAGGTAGGCCAGATCACCTTTATTTAACCAGGTAGGCCAGATCACCTTTATTTAACCAGGTAGGCCAGATCACCTTTATTTAACCAGGTAGGCCAGATCACCTTTATTTAACCAGGTAGGCCAGATCACCTTTATTTAACCAGGTAGGCCAGATCACCTTTATTTAACCAGGTAGGCCAGATCACCTTTATTTAACCAGGTAGGCCAGATCACCTTTATTTAACCAGGTAGGCCAGATCACCTTTATTTAACCAGGTAGGCCAGATCACCTTTATTTAACCAGGTAGACCAGATCACCTTTATTTAACCAGGTAGGCCAGATCACCTTTATTTAACCAGGTAGGCCAGATCACCTTTATTTAACCAGGTAGACCAGATCACCTTTATTTAACCAGGTAGGCCAGATCACCTTTATTTAACCAGGTAGGCCAGATCACCTTTATTTAACCAGGTAGACCAGATCACCTTTATTTAACCAGGTAGGCCAGATCACCTTTATTTAACCAGGTAGGCCAGATCACCTTTATTTAACCAGGTAGGCCAGATCACCTTTATTTAACCAGGTAGACCAGATCACCTTTTATTTAACCAGGTAGAGCCAGATCACCTTTATTTAACCAGGTAGGCCAGATCACCTTTATTTAACCAGGTAGACCAGATCACCTTTATTTAACCAGGTAGGCCAGATCACCTTTATTTAACCAGGTAGACCAGATCACCTTTATTTAACCAGGTAGGCCAGATCACCTTCATTTAACCAGGTAGCCAGATCACCTTTATTTAACCAGGTAGGCCAGATCACCTCTATTTAACCAGGTAGGCCAGATCACCTTTATTTAACCAGGTAGGCCAGATCACCTTTTATTTAACCAGGCAGACCAGATCACCTTTATTTAACCAGGTAGACCAGATCACCTTTATTTAACCAGGTCAGACCAGGATCACCTTTATTTAACCAGGTAGACCAGATCACCTTTATTTAACCAGGTAGGCCAGATCACCTCTATTTAACCAGGTAGACCAGATCAACCTTGTTTAACCAGGTAGGCCAGTACCAGCTTTATACCAGCTTTATTTAACCAGGTAGACCAGATCACCTTATATTTAAC
>NW_027030290.1:0-2085 GCF_034236695.1 Oncorhynchus nerka
ATTCAGCATTTCACTGTGAGGTCCACTACACCTGTTGTATTCAGCATTTCACTGTGAGGTCCACTACACCTGTTGTATTCAGCATTTCACTGTGAGGTCCACTACACCTGTTGTATTCAGCATTTCACTGTGAGGTCCACTACACCTGTTGTATTCAGCATTTCACTGTAGAGGTCCACTACACCTGTTGTATTCAGCATTTCACTGTGAGGGTCTACTACACCTGTTGTATTCAGCATTTCACTGTGAGGTCTACTACACCTGTTGTATTCAGCATTTCACTGTGGAGGTCTACTACACCTGTTGTATTCAGCATTTCACTGTGAGGTCTACTACACCTGTTGTATTCAGCATTTCACTGTGAGGTCTACTACACCTGTTGTATTCAGCATTTCACTGTGAGGTCTACTACACCTGTTGTATTCAGCATTTCACTGTGAGGTCTACTACACCTGTTGTATTCAGCATTTCACTGTGAGGTCTACTACACCTGTTCACCTGTTGTATTCAGCATTTCACTGTAAGGTCTACTACACCTGTTGTATTCAGCATTTCACTGTAAGGTCTACTACACCTGTTGTATTCAGCATTTCACTGTAAGGTCTACTACACCTGTTGTATTCAGCATTTCACTGTAAGGTCTACTACACCTGTTGTATTCAGCATTTCACTGTAAGGTCTACTACACCTGTTGTATTCAGCATTTCACTGTAAGGTCTACTACACCTGTTGTATTCAGCATTTCACTGTGAGGTCCACTACACCTGTTGTATTCAGCATTTCACTGTGAGGTCCACTACACCTGTTGTATTCAGCATTTCACTGTGAGGTCCACTACACCTGTTGTATTCAGCATTTCACTGTGAGGTCCACTACACCTGTTGTATTCAGCATTTCACTGTGAGGTCCACTACACCTGTTGTATTCAGCATTTCACTGTGAGGTCCACTACACCTGTTGTATTCAGCATTTCACTGTGAGGTCCACTACACCTGTTGTATTCAGCATTTCACTGTGAGGTCCACTACACCTGTTGTATTCAGCATTTCACTGTGAGGTCTACTACACCTGTTGTATTCAGCATTTCACTGTATAGGTCTACTACACCTGTTGTATTCAGCATTTCACTGTGAGGTCTACTACACCTGTTGTATTCAGCATTTCACTGTGAGAGTCTACTACACCTGTTGTATTCAGCATTTCACTGTGAGGTCTACTACACCTGTTGTATTCAGCATTTCACTGTGAGGTCTACTACACCTGTTGTATTCAGCATTTCACTGTGAGGTCTACTACACCTGTTGTATTCAGCATTTCACTGTGAGGTCTACTACACCTGTTGTATTCAGCATTTCACTGTGAGGTCTACTACACCTGTTGTATTCAGCATTTCACTGTAGAGGTCTACTACACCTGTTGTATTCAGCATTTCACTGTAAGGTCTACTACACCTGTTGTATTCAGCATTTCACTGTAAGGTCTACTACACCTGTTGTATTCAGCATTTCACGGTAAGGTCTACTACCTGTTGTATTCAGCATTTCACGGTAGGTCTACTACCTGTTGTATTCAGCATTTTCACTGTAAGGTCTACTACACCTGTTGTATTCAGCATTTCACTGTAAGGTCTACTACACCCTGTTGTATTCAGCATTTCACGGTAAGGTCTACTACACCTGTTGTATTCAGCATTTCACTGTGGGTCTACTACACCTGTTTATATTCAGCATTTCACTGTATAGGTCTACTACACCTGTTGTATTCAGCATTTCACTGTATAGGTCTACTACACCTGTTGTATTCAGCATTTCACTGTATAGGTCTACTACACCTGTTGTATTCAGCATTTCACTGTATAGGTCTACTACACCTGTTGTATTCAGCATTTCACTGTATAGGTCTACTACACCTGTTGTATTCAGCATTTCACTGTGAGGTCCACTACACCTGTTGTATTCAGCATTTCACTGTGAGGTCCACTACACCTGTTGTATTCAGCATTTCACTGTAAGGTCTACTACACCTGTTGTATTCAGCATTTCACTGTAAGGTCTACTACACCTGTTGTATTCAGCATTTCACTGT
>NW_027030291.1:0-2086 GCF_034236695.1 Oncorhynchus nerka
ACCCATGTATATCTAGGTCTACTGTGTTTCTCTGTGTAGTACTTACCCTCCTCTAAGCCCCCATGAACCATGTCATATCTAGTTCTACTGTATGTGTTTCTCTGTGTAGTACTTACCCTCCTCTAAAAGCCCTCATGAACCATGTCTATCTAGGTCTACTGTGTTTCTCTGTATAGTACTTACCCTCCTCTTAAAGCCCTCATGAACCATGTCTATTATTCCTCCACTAGATGGGGTCATTCCTTCAATCATATTCAGTTGTAAATACTCCTTGTGGAGGCTGAATTGGGTTAACAGAATCCCCTCTCGACCGACCAGGGGACAAAGTGAGGTGAAAAGTTCATTCTAACTTACTAACACACTCCCAGGTAATTTTGACCCCTCAACATTATCGATCACCACTGAGCTGACAGTTCTAATTAACAGAAAACCTAGGAATGCACTCACTGTTTTATCTAAAAACCCCAGAGCTAAGTTTATGTAGGTTCAACGCTAGGTTAACGACCTTATGAGTTTACACAGTCCCCAACCCATTTGTTTCTTCCTAGTTGGAATGGAGTTCATTAACTTTAATTACTCCTTGTCCGTGTCACACAATCCCTTCTTATGAACTCATATTGTTAATCAGATATAATATAACAGAGTATAAGTTTACTTTAGTTACAATTCTATTTAAAATGGGGATATTGTTTATTCATTTATTCATAATAATTCCAACAGATATAGTACTAAAACACTTGAGTGTCTCTCTTTATCCTAGGTCCTGGCAGAGTTGTGCAGACTCAGGACAACTGAGCTTTGAAGGAATACGCAGATTTAAAGAGGAGTCCGTAGTTTGCTTTCTAATGATCATGATCTTTTCCTCAAAGAAGTTCATTCATTTATTACTGCTCAAGTGAAAGCCATCCTCTCTTGTGGAATGCTGCTTTTTAGTTAGCTTTGCGACAGTATCAAAAATAATTTTCGGATTGTTCTTATTTTCCTAAATTAAGTTGGAAAAATAGGATGATTGAGCAACATGAGGTCTCTAACTGTTTCTGACCATTCAGTGTTCTCAGGGTGTGTCCTGTGTCATAATACTTCAATGTACATGTAGTCCCTTGTCCCCAGGAGAAGTGTGAAGACTGATGAAACGTGAATCAACTAAATTAATGTTACTGTGTGAATTCCATTGTCATGTTTGGATTGTTTCAAGATTTCACTGCATCTCTGAGCTAAGGTTAACTCAATAATGTAATGCTAGTACATCGATTGCAAGATATTAGCTCCTTGTCCATTAGCCTCTTATTGATTGCATAATGGTAAACCTACACACGTGCATGTTATAGTATGCCGAATGGTATGCCGAATGGTGACACAAGGCTTGCAACCCTGGCAATACCCACTGGATACGATAATGGGCCCATAGTGTTCACATGATAATGGAGTTAGATGGTATATCATAGTAGGGTCATAGAACCCTCATTTTGTAATCTTCAGACAAATGTAATTTTCCCCATTCTTCAAAACTTTTTCACTATGTTTTGGTAGTGACACATTGTTTGGGGTGGTAAGGAATTCAGGTAAACATTTCAAACATGCAGTAAGTGTTTAAAAAATATGCTGTATATACCTACCTGACCTATATTGGTTGACGTGTGCTGAACGTTTGGGGGAAAAATAGGACACAAATTACATATTTTTTTCAAACCCCAATGTGCACTACTTCTGTATAGTGATCCATATACTGTTCACCTGTAATTACCAGTTACAGGTGCATTAACAGTCTAGACTATGTCATCACTATTTGTTGATTTGATTGTTGGATGAAAGAAGGCAAAGGCAATGGTGTAAAGTAACTACGTAAAAAATATGTTCAAGTAGCCTACTACATTAGTATATTAATACTTTTACTCAAGTAGTATTTTACTGGGTTACTTTCCCTTTTACTTGAGTCATTTTACTCAATGACAACAGGGTAAACTACTCTTCCCACCTCTGGGCCTAGGTAGCCTAGCCAACCGAAGTTATATAATATGAACCTAAGGTGATCACATTCACATTTTCTCTTAAGACAAATAAAGTGGCTTATGCTATAAATACATAA
>NW_027030292.1:0-2089 GCF_034236695.1 Oncorhynchus nerka
TATAGTGTACTGCTATAGCTGTGGCTCTTCAGGACCAAATTAAGACCCCCAACAACACAACTAAATGTATTTAATTTTATTGTCACACAGTGAAATGTGTTGTTTTACAGGGTCAGCCATAGTAGGGTGGCTCCCTGTACGGCGACCACTGTTTATAGGAATGTTTTACAGGGTCAGCCATAGTAGGGTGGCTCCTGTACGGCGACCACTGTTTATAGGAATGTTTTACAGGGTCAGCTATAGTAGGGCGGCTCCCCTGCACGGCGACCACTGTTTATAGGAATGTTTTACAGGGTCAGCCATAGTAGGGGGGCTCCTGTACGGCTACTCACTGTTTATAGTGAATGTTTTACAGGGTCAGCCAGTAGTAGGGCGGCTCCCTGTACGGCGACCTCACTGTTTATACGGAATGTTTTACAGGGTCAGCCATAGTAGGGCGGCTCCCCTGTAACGGCGACCACTGTTTAGTAGGAATGTTTTACAGGGTCAGCCATAGTAGGGCGGCTCCCCTGTACGGCGACCACTGTTTAGTAGGAATGTTTTACAGGGTCAGCCATAGTAGGGGGCTGCCTGTACGGCGACCACTGTTTATAGTGAATGTTTTACAGGGTCAGCCATAGTAGAGGCGGCTCCTGTACGGCGACCACTGTTTATAGGAATGTTTTACAGGGTCAGCCATAGTAGGGCGGCTCCCCTGCACAGGCGACCACTGTTTATAGGAATGTTTTACATGGGTCAGCCATAGTAGGGCGTGCTCTCTGCACCGACGACCACTGTTTATGGTGAATGTTTTACAGGGTCAGCCATAGTAGAGGCTCCTGTACCAGCGACTCACTGTTTATAGTGAATGTTTTACAGGGTCAGCCATAGTAGGGCGGCTCCCCTGTACGGCGACCACTGTTTAGTAGGAATGTTTTACAGGGTCAGCCATAGTAGGGGGCTCCCCTGTGCAGCGACCACTGTTTATAGAGAATGTTTTACAGGGTCAGCTATAGTAGGGCGGCTCCCCTGCACGGCGACTCACTGTTTATAGGAATGTTTTACAGGGTCAGCCATAGTAGGGTGGCTCCTGTACGGCGACCACTGTTTATAGTGAATGTTTTACAGGGTCAGCGATAGTAGGGCGGCTCCTGCACGGCGACCACTGTTTATAGGAATGTTTTACAGGGTCAGCCATAGTAGGGCGGCTCCCCTGTACGGCGACCACTGTTTATAGGAATGTTTTACAGGGTCAGCCATAGTAGGGTGGCTCCCTGTACGGCGACCACTGTTTATAGGAATGTTTTACAGGGTCAGCCATAGTAGGGCGGCTCCTGTACGGCGACCACTGTTTATAGGAATGTTTTACAGGGTCAGCCATAGTAGGGCGGCTCCCCTGTACGGCGACCACTGTTTATAGGAATGTTTTACAGGGTCAGCCATAGTAGGGCGGCTCCCTGTACGGCGACCACTGTTTATAGGAATGTTTTACAGGGTCAGCCATAGTAGGGCGGCTCCTGTACGGCGACCACTGTTTATAGGAATGTTTTACAGGGTCAGCCATAGTAGGGCGGCTCCTGTACGGCGACCACTGTTTATAGGAATGTTTTACAGGGTCAGCCATAGTAGGGCGGCTCCCTGTACGGCGACCACTGTTTATAGGAATGTTTTACAGGGTCAGCCATAGTAGGGCGGCTCTCCTGTACGGCGACCACTGTTTATAGGAATGTTTTACAGGGTCAGCCATAGTAGGGCGGCTCCCTGTACGGCGACCACTGTTTATAGGAATGTTTTACAGGGTCAGCCATAGTAGGGCGGCTCCCCTGTGCGGCGACCACTGTTTATAGGAATGTTTTACAGGGTCAGCCATAGTAGGGCGCTCCCCTGTGCGGCGACCACTGTTTATAGCGAATGTTTTACAGGGTCAGCCATAGTAGGGGCTCCCCTGTGCAGCGACCACTGTTTATAGGAATGTTTTACAGGGTCAGCCATAGTAGAGGCGGCTCCCCTGTGCGGCGACCACTGTTTATAGAGAATGTTTTACAGGGTCAGCGAGGTAGTGGGGCGCGCTCCCTGCACGGCAGACCTCACTGTTTATAGTAATGTTTTA
>NW_027030293.1:0-2089 GCF_034236695.1 Oncorhynchus nerka
TATATCACCATACCAGCAACACTATATCACCATACCAGCAACACTATGTCACCATACCAGCAACACTATATCACCATACCAGCAACACTATATCACCATACCAGCAACACTATATCACCATACCAGCAACACTATATCACCATACCCAGCCCAGCAACACTATATCACCATACCAGCAACACTATGTCACCATACCAGCCCAGCAACACTATATCACCATACCAGCAACACTATATCACCATACCAGCCCAGCAACACTATGTCACCATACCAGCAACACTATATCACCATACCAGCCCAGTAACACTATATCACCATACCAGCAACACTATGTCACCAACCAGCAACACTATGTCACCATACCAGCAACACTATATTACCATACCAGCCCAGCAACACTATATTACCATACCCAGCAACACTATATCACCATCAGCAACACTATGTCACCATACCGCAGCAACACTCTTCCTGAACGAAAGAAAGCCAAAGAAAACAATAAGAAATACAAACCTCAACTATAAATGTTTTAATATATAGAAGAATCTCTACTGTCTTCAGTTGAAACTGTAATCTCTACCCCCTGACTTGATCTCCGGTGTAAATCCTATACTATATCACCTGACCAGCAACACTATGTCACCATACCAGCAACACTATATCACCATACCAGCAACACTATATCACCATACCAGCAACACTATGTCACCATACCAGCCCAGCAACACTATATCACCATACCAGCCCAGCAACACTATATCACCATACCAGCAACACTATGTCACCATACCAGCAACACTATATCACCATACCAGCAACACTATGCCACCATACCAGCAACACTATGTCACCATACCAGCAACACTATGTCACCATACCAGCAACACTATGTCACCATATCAGCAACACTATATCACCATACCAGCAACACTATGTCACCATACCAGCCCATACCAGCCCAGCAACACTATGTCATCAAACCAGCAACACTATGTCACCATACCAGCAACACTATATCACCATACCAGCAACACTATATCACCATACCAGCAACACTATGTCACCATACCAGCCCAGCAACACTATGTCACCATACCAGCAACACTATGTCACCATACCAGCCCAGCAACACTATGTCACCATACCAGCCCAGCAACACTATATCACCATACCAGCAACACTATGTCACCATACCAGCAACACTATATCACCATACCCGCCCAGCAACACTATATCACCATACCAGCCCAGCAACACTATATCACCATACCAGCAACACTATGTCACCAACCAGCAACACTATGTCACCATACCAGCAACACTATGTCACCATACCCGCCCAGCAACACTATATCACCATACCAGCCCAGCAACACTATGTCACCATACCAGCAACACTATACCACCATACCAGCAACACTATGTCACCATACCAGCAACACTATACCACCATACCAGCAACACTATGTCACCATACCAGCAACACTATACCACCATACCAGCAACACTATACCACCATACCAGCAACACTATACCACCATACCAGCAACACTATACCACCATACCAGCAACACTATGTCACCATACCAGCCCAGCAACACTATATCACCATACCAGCCCAGCAACACTATATCACCATACCAGCAACACTATATCACCCGACCAGCAACACTATGTCACCATACCAGCAACACTATATCACCATACCAGCAACACTATATCACCATACCAGCAACACTATATCACCATACCAGCAACACTATATCACCATACCACCCAGCAACACTATATCACCATACCAGCAACACTATGTCACCATACCAGCCCAGCAACACTATATCACCATACCAGCAACACTATATCACCATACCAGCCCAGCAACACTATGTCACCATACCAGCAACACTATATCACCATACCAGCCCAGTAACACTATATCACCATACCAGCAACACTATGTCACCAACCAGCAACACTATGTCACCATACCAGCAACACTATATTACCATACCAGCCCAGCAACACTATATTACCATATCCGCCCAGCAACACTATATCACCATACCAGCAACACTATGTCACCATATCC
>NW_027030294.1:0-2090 GCF_034236695.1 Oncorhynchus nerka
ACACATGGTCATTTCTCTGTAGCGTTCTGTAAAGACACATGGTAATTTCTCTGTAGCGGTCTGTAAAGACACATGGTCATTTCTCTGTAGCGTTCTGTAAAGACACATGGTCATTTCTCTGTGATGTTCTGTAAAGACACATGGTCATTTCTCTGTAGCGTTCTGTAAAGACACATGGTCATTTCTCTGTAGCGTTCTGGAAAGACACATGGTCATTTCTCTGTAGCGTTCTGTAAAGACACATTTTGTGATGCTGTATTTTTGTCCTTTTTAGAATATCTGGCCTGTTTAGAAGAAAGACCCGGCTACGTTGTTTTTACTATCACATTATTACTAGCCGCCTGAAAGTCCAAGATGCTGTATGGTGACTGGGAAAACCTATTCCGGTTGCTATGACTCAAAGCCCTATCACTTCCCCTCTAAGTAGAAAACATACCAAACGTGTGTCTTGCCACTGATGTTTCCCACTGGCAAACATGGCAATGTTACACTTCCGAATGACGTTCATTCAATCAACAAAAGACTAATGAATCCAGAGTCCTCAATCACATGAGAAAGGAAAGGTCTAAGCAGAAGGTAAAGCAGTTGTAGATAGAGATAAGGGAGAACTTCATGTAGAGAGGATGCAATTATGACACTGTTAGTTGTTTTCTTCACTTTCAGGAGGCTTGATCCTCTGATTAGAGCTTACTTCTTATATACTGCCAATTCCTCTTCGCTTGGCACACTTCTCTCTCTCTCTCTCTCTCTCTCTCTCTCTCTCTCTCTCTCTCTCTCTCTCTCTCACCACAGACATAGAGGTGAGCTGGGGGCCGTGTTTCTGGGGTAGCGGCTGCTTCAGTCAGCCTGATAAATAAATAAATCAAGCAACACTGCTGAACTTTTGAAATGTGGCTTCGTAGCTAAACCAAGCAGCCGCGTGGTATTGAGTTATTGCTAACAAACTAAACAAACAAAGGGACGAATAAAGAGGGCTTGATAAGGTGTAACATGAATGAATGACTGATGGTGTTGCAGGGAAAGCTTTTACAGAAATCTCATTTTTGGCAATCAATCACTGATGGATTGGGGTCGCGACATATGTATTCATCAATCACTGATGGATTGGGGTCGCGACATATGTATTCATCAATCACTGATGGATTGGGGTCGCGACATATGTATTCATCAATCACTGATGGATTGGGGTCGCGACATATGTATTCATCATTCACTGTGTGAGCATGTTTGAGTGTCTTTGCGTTTCTGTGCAGGATTTGTATTTACATGCAAATGAGTCTCTGCATCTATCTACAGTATACGAGTCTCTGCATCTATCTACAGTATACGAGTCTCCGCATCTATCTACAGTATACGAGTCTCTGCATCTATCTACAGTATACGAGTCTCCGCATCTATCTACAGTATACGAGTCTCTGCATCTATCTACAGTATACGAGTCTCTGCATCTATCTACAGTATACGAGTCTCTGCATCTATCTACAGTATACGAGTCCCTGCATCTATCTACAGTATACGAGTCTCTGCATCTATCTACAGTATACGAGTCTCTGCATCTATCTACAGTATACGAGTCTCTGCATCTATCTACAGTATACGAGTCCCTGCATCTATCTACAGTATACGAGTCCCTGCATCTATCTACAGTATACGAGTCTCTGCATCTATCTACAGTATACGAGTCTCTGCATCTATCTACAGTATACGAGTCTCTGCATCTATCTACAGTATACGAGTCTCTGCATCTATCTACAGTATACGAGTCCCTGCATCTATCTACAGTATACGAGTCTCTGCATCTATCGACAGTATACGAGTCTCTGCATCTATCTACAGTATACGAGTCCCTGCATCTATCTACAGTATACGAGTCTCTGCATCTATCTACAGTATACGAGTCTCTGCATCTATCAAATCAAATCAAATCAAATCAAATTTTATTTGTCACATACACATGGTTAGCAGATGTTAATGCGAGTGTAGCGAAATGCTTGTGCTTCTAGTTCCGACAATGCAGTGATAACCAACAAGTAATCTAACTAACAATTCTAAAACTACTGTCTTATACACAGTGTTAGGGGATAAAGAAT
>NW_027030295.1:0-2094 GCF_034236695.1 Oncorhynchus nerka
CCCTCCTTTACACTGCTGCTACTCTCTGTTGTTGTCATCTATACATAGTCACTTTACTAACTCTACCTACATGTACATCAACTAACCAGTGCCCCCTCCTTTACACTGCTGCTACTCTCTGTTGTTGTCATCTATACATAGTCACTTTACTAACTCTACCTACATGTACATCAACTAACCAGTGCCCCCTCCTTTACACTGCTGCTACTCTCTGTTGTTGTCATCTATACATAGTCACTTTACTAACTCTACCTACATGTACATCAACTAACCAGTGCCCCCTCCTTTACACTGCTGCTACTCTCTGTTGTTATCATCTATACATAGTCACTTTACTAACTCTACCTACATGTACATCAACTAACCAGTGCCCCTCCTCCTTTACACTGCTGCTACTCTCTGTTGTTATCATCTATACATAGTCACTTTACTAACTCTACCTACATGTACATCAACTAACCAGTGCCCTCCCTCCTTTACACTGCTGCTACTCTCTGTTGTTGTCATCTATACATAGTCACTTTACTAACTCCTACCTACATGTACATCAACTAACCAGTGCCCCCTCCTTTACACTGCTGCTACTCTCTGTTGTTGTCATCTATACATAGTCACTTTACTAACTCTACCTACATGTACATCAACTAACCAGTGCCCCTCCTTTACACTGCTGCTACTCTCTGTTGTTGTCATCTATACATAGTCACTTTACTAACTCTACCTGCATGTTCATCAACATTTACATTTGCATTTGAGTCATTTAGCCAGGACGGCTCTTATCCAGGAGGGGACTTACGATCCAACTAACCAGTGCTCCCCTCCTTTACACTGCTGCTACTCTCTGTTGTTATCATCTATACATAGTCACTTTACTAACTCTACCTACATGTACATCAACTAACCAGTGCCCCCCTCCTTTACACTGCTGCTACTCTCTGTTGTTGTCATCTATACATAGTCACTTTACTAACTCTACCTACATGTACATCAACTAACCAGTGCCCCCCTCCTTTACACTGCTGCTACTCTCTGTTGTTGTCATCTATACATAGTCACTTTACTAACTCTACCTACATGTACATCAACTAACCAGTGCCCCCCCTCCTTTACACTGCTGCTACTTCTGCTGTTGTCATCTATACATAGTCACTTTACTAACTCTACCTACATGTACATCAACTAACCAGTGCCCCCCTCCTTTACACTGCTGCTACTCTCTGTTGTTATCATCTATACATAGTCACTTTACTAACTCTACCTACATGTGCATCAACTAACCAGTGCCCCCCTCCTTTACACTGCTGCTACTCTCTGTTGTTATCATCTATACATAGTCACTTTACTAACTCTACCTACATGTACATCAACTAACCAGTGCCCTCCTCCTTTACACTGCTGCTACTCTCTGTTGTTGTCATCTATACATAGTCACTTTACTAACTCTACCTACATGTACATCAACTAACCAGTGCCCCCCTCCTTTACACTGCTGCTACTCTCTGTTGTTGTCATCTATACATAGTCACTTTACTAACTCTACCTACATGTACATCAACTAACCAGTGCTCCCCCTCCTTTACACTGCTGCTACTCTCTGTTGTTGTCATCTATACATAGTCACTTTACTAACTCTACCTACATGTACATCAACTAACCAGTGCCCTCCTCCTTTACACTGCTGCTACTCTCTGTTGTTGTCATCTATACATAGTCACTTTACTAACTCTACCTACATGTATATCAACTAACCAGTGCCCCCCTCCTTTACACTGCTGCTACTCTCTGTTGTTGTCATCTATACATAGTCACTTTACTAACTCTACCTACATGTACATCAACTAACCAGTGCCCCCCCCTCCTTTACACTGCTGCTACTCTCTGTTGTTATCATCTATACATAGTCACTTTACTAACTCTACCTACATGTACATCAACTAACCAGTGCTCCCCCTCTCCTTTACACTGTTGCTACTCTCTGTTGTTGTCATCTATACATAGTCACTTTACTAACTCTACCTACATGTACATCAACTAACCAGTGCCCCCCTCCTTTACACTGCTGCTACTCTCTGTTGTTGTCATCTATACATAGTC
>NW_027030296.1:0-2094 GCF_034236695.1 Oncorhynchus nerka
TTTATCATCATACTTAGCTCTGGCATCTTCCCCAATATTTGGAACCAAGGACTGATCACCCCAATCCACAAAAGTGGAGACAAATTTGACCCCAATAACTACCGTGGAATATGTGTCAACAGTAACCTTGGGAAAATCCTCTGCATTATTATTAACAGCAGACTCGTACATTTCCTCAATGAAAACAATGTACTGAGCAAATGTCAAATTGGCTTTTTACCAAATTACCGTACAACAGACCATGTATTCACCCTGCACACCCTAATTGACAACCAAACAAACCAAAACAAAGGCAAAGTCTTCTCATGCTTTGTTGATTTCAAAAAAGCCTTCGACTCAATCTGGCATGAGGGTCTGCTATACAAACTGATGGAAAGTGGTGTTGGGGGTAAAACATACGACATTATAAAATCCATGTACACAAACAACAAGTGTGCGGTTAAAATTGGCAAAAAACACACACATTTCTTCACACAGGGTCGTGGGGTTAGACAGGGATGCAGCTTAAGCCCCACCCTCTTCAACATATATATCAACGAATTGGCGCGGGCACTAGAAAAGTCTGCAGCACCCGGCCTCCCCTGCTAGAATCCGAAGTCAAATGTCTGCTGTTTGCTGATGATCTGGTGCTTCTGTCACCAACCAAGGAGGGCCTACAGCAGCACCTAGATCTTATGCACAGATTCTGTCAGACCTGGGCCCTGACAGTAAATCTCAGTAAGACCAAAATAATGGTGTTCCAAAAAGGTCCAGTCACCAGGACCACAAATACAAATTCCATCTAGACACTGTTGCCCTAGAGCACACAAAAACTATACATACCTTGGCCTAAACATCAGTGCCACAGGTAACTTCCACAAAGCTGTGAACGATCTGAGAGACAAGGCAAGAAGGGCATTCTATGCCATCAAAAGAAACATAAATTTCAACATACCAATTAGGATTTGGCTAAAAATACTTGAATCAGTCATAGAGCCCATTGCCCTTTATGGTTGTGAGGTCTGGGGTCCGCTCACCAACCAAGACTTCACAAAATGGGACAAACACCAAATTGAGACTCTGCACGCAGAATTCTGCAAAAATATCCTCCGTGTACAACGTAAAACACCAAATAATGCATGCAGAGCAGAATTAGGCCGATACCCACTAATTATCAAAATCCAGAAAAGAGCCATTAAATTCTACAACCACCTAAAAGGAAGCGATTCACAAACCTTCCATAACAAAGCCATCACCTACAGAGAGATGAACCTGGAGAAGAGTCCCCTAAGCAAGCTGGTCCTGGGGCTCTGTTCACAAACACAAACACACCCTACAGAGCCCCAGGACAACAGCACAATTAGACCCAACCAAATCATGAGAAAACAAAAAGATAATTACTTAACACATTGGAAAGAATTAACCAAAAAACAGAGCAAACTAGAATGCTATTTGGCCCTAAACAGAGAGTACACAGCGGCAGAATACCTGACCACTGTGACTGACCCAAAATTAAGGAAAGCTTTGACTATGTACAGACTCAGTGAGCATAGCCTTGCTATTGAGAAAGGCCGCCGTAGGCAGACATGGCTCTCAGAGAAGACAGGCTATGTGCTCACTGCCCACAAAATGAGGTGGAAACTGAGCTGCACTTCCTAACCTCCTGCCCAATGTATGACCATATTAGAGATACATATTTCCCCCAGATCACACAGATCCACAAAGAATTCGAAAACAAATCCAATTTTGAAAAACTCCCATATCTACTGGGTGAAATTCCACAGTGTGCCATCACAGCAGCAAGATTTGTGACCTGTTGCCACGAGAAAAGGGCAACCAGTGAAGAACAAACACCATTGTAAATACAACCCATATTTATGCTTATTTATTTTATCTTGTGTCCTTTAACTATTTGTACATTGTATATATATATATATATAATATGACATTTGTAATGTCTTTACTGTTTTGAAACTTCTGTATGTGTAATGTTTACTGTTCATTTTTGTTGTTTTTCACCTTATATATTCACTTTGTATGTTGTCTACCTCACTTGCTTTGGCAATGTTAACACATGTTTCCCATGCCAATAAAGCCCTTGAATTGAATTGAATT
>NW_027030297.1:0-2095 GCF_034236695.1 Oncorhynchus nerka
TCCCTACACTCTAACCACTAGGATACCTGCCGTCCCTACACTCTAACCACTAGGCATACCTGTCTCTCAACCACTAGGATACCTGTCGCCCCTACACTCCTAACCACTAGGATACCTGTCTCAACCACTAGGTCCCTACACTCTAACCACTAGGCTACCTGTCTCTAACCACTAGGATACCTGCCGTCCCTACACTCTAACCACTAGGATACCTGTCGTCCCTACACTCTAACCACTAGGCAACCTGTCTCTAACCACTAGGATACCTGTCGTCCCTACACTCTAACCACTAGGATACCTGTCGCCCCTACACTCTAACCACTAGGATACCTGCCATCCCTAAACTCTAACCACTAGGCTACCTGTCTCTAACCACTAGGATACCTGCCGTCCCTACACTCTAACCACTAGGATACCTGTCGTCCCTACACTCTAACCACTAGGATACCTGTCGTCCCTACACTCTAACCACTAGGATACCTGCCGTCCTAAACTCTAACCGCTAGGATACCTGTCTCTAACCACTAGGATACCTGCCGTCCCTACACTCTAACCACTAGGATACCTGTCGTCCCTACACTCTAACCACTAGGATACCTGTCGTCCCTACACTCTAACCACTAGGATACCTGTCGTCCCTACACTCTAACCACTAGGATACCTGCCGTCTCCTACATTCTAACCACTAGGATACCTGTCGTCCCTACACTCTAACCACTAGGATACCTGTCGTCCCTACACTCTAACCACTAGGATACCTGTAGTCCCTACACTCAACCACTAGGATACCTGTCGTCCCTACACTCTAACCACTAGGATACCTGTCGTCCCTACACTCTAACCACTAGGCTACCTGTCTCTAACCACTAGGATACCTGCCGTCCCTACACTCTAACCACTAGGATACCTGTCCGTCCCTAACCACTAGGACCACCTGCCGCTACCTACACTCCTAACCACTAGGATACCTGCCGTCCCTACACTCTAACCACTAGGATACCTGCCGTCCCTACACTCTAACCACTAGGCTACCTGTCTCTAACCACTAGGATACCTGCAGTCCCTACACTCTAACCACTAGGATACCTGTCGTCCCTACACTCTAACCACTAGGATACCTGCCATCCCTAAACTCTAACCACTAGGCTACCTGTCTCTAACCACTAGGATACCTGCCGTCCCTACACTCTAACCACTAGGATACCTGTCGTCCCTACACTCTAACCACTAGGATACCTGTCGTCCCTACACTCTAACCACTAGGATACCTGCCGTCCCTACACTCTAACCACTAGGATACCTGTCTCTAACCACTAGGATACCTGCCGTCCCTACACTCTAACCACTAGGATACCTGTCGTCCCTACACTCTAACCACTAGGATACCTGTCGTCCCTACACTCTAACCACTAGGATACCTGTCGTCCCTACACTCTAACCACTAGGATACCTGCCGTCCCTACATTCTAACCACTAGGATACCTGTCGTCCCTACACTCTAACCACTAGGATACCTGTCGTCCCTACACTCTAACCACTAGGATACCTGTCGTCCCTACACTCTAACCACTAGGATACCTGTCGTCCCTACACTCTAACCACTAGGATACCTGTCGTCCCTACACTCTAACCACTAGGATACCTGCCGTCCCTACACTCTAACCACTAGGCAACCTGTCTCTAACCACTAGGATACCTGTCGTCCCTACACTCTAACCACTAGGATACCTGTTCTCTAACCACTAGGATACCTGTCGTCCCTACACTCTAACCACTAGGATACCTGTCGTCCCTGCACTCTAACCACTAGGATACCTGTCGTCCCTGCACTCTAACCACTAGGCGACCTGTCTCTAACCACTAGGATACCTGCCGTCCCTACACTCTAACCACTAGGATACCTGTCGTCCAAACACTCTAACCACTAGGATACCTGCCGTCCCTACACTCTAACCACTAGGCAACCTGTCTCTAACCACTAGGATACCTGCCATCCCTACACTCTAACCACTAGGATACCTGTCTCGAACCACTAGGATACCTGCCGTCCCTACACTCTAACCACTAGGCTACCTGTCTCTAACCACTAGGATAC
>NW_027030298.1:0-2095 GCF_034236695.1 Oncorhynchus nerka
AAGAGAAAGAGAGAGCGCTGCCCCTAAGCTGTGAGGAGAGCACAAAGTGAGGGGAGGGTGCACTGCTCAAATCTATTGAGTCTAGGGAGGGTTACCTACCAGGAAACCTTATCTTTTCGTGGGAAGTTATTAGACAAATCACTACATGACAGCTTGGGCTAACCATGATGGGGACATTGATAGTGGGGGTTTCGTTTTACCATGTCATCAGAATCCTAATGTTAAAGCGCGTCAATAAATAAGGCTTGCTGGATGATACAGTACAATTAATTAGATACAAGGCTCATAGTCTGTGTCTTTCTTTGACAGCCGAGGATGAGGATAAAGGAGACTGGCATCCCATTGGCATAGAACCGAACGGATGGACGTTTCCCAGTTTCGTTCGCATCAAGGGTGGTGTGCAATGATTCAACATTTATTTTCCCTGTTCTCAAGTCAATCTGTTTTCTAGGTATCAGGGAACATGAGCGTGATCATTGTTCCAGAGGAAGGATTGTTGGAAATGGACTAATTGACTTGAGCATGTTTATAACTATATTAGTGGACTAGCAGTAGTGACTAATGTGTGAGATGGAATGATTTATGTGCGAATGTATTTGTGGATGGAGCCAAGGTACATGCGGGGCATGTGTTTTGAGACAGAATGTTTGCATAAGAATGTTAGTTGCAGATTCTGGCAGGACCAATATCAGTGCATTCTATGGAGTTTTAAAAAACAAGGCATTAATGTTAAAGGGAATTTTGGGAAAGCGGAATGGAATGTGACTGGGGCAGAGACCTGTGTGGCTCATAAATTAAGGAAGTGGGTATTAGAGTCTCTGGGGACTGATACCACTCCTCTGTGTATAGTGATATCAGGGGATAGCTTATAGGAGAGGATGGATAACTAACTATGTACAATATAGAGACTACTGTGAAGTTAAATTGAATGTCACACATACCCAGATCATGGTGGGAGTAGCAGAGATAGTGTTGTCATTTCAGACACTATTGTCAACTTTCAATGAGGGGTTTGTCAAAGAAGGTACACCGCTTGAAAGAATAACCACAAATTCCTGTATACGGGAGGCCACCTCACAGGAAGGGAAGTTCAATGTAATAATTTACATCACATCTCCTGCAGAGTGTGATTAAGTAGAATGTCTTCCAACGCCACTAATATCTACCCTATTTCTAACAGCCAGCAAACACTTGACCAGTTGTGGAAAAAGTACCCAATTTTCATACTTGAGTATAGGTAAAGATACCTTAAAAGAAAATGACTCAAGTAAAAGTGAAAGTCACCCAGTAAAATATTACTTGAGTAAAAGTCTAAAATTATTTGGTTTTAACCTCTTAACCTCGCTATGTCATTATTGGATAAAAAAACGTGCCCGTTTTAAGCGCAATATTTTGTCACGAAAAGATGCTCGACTATACATATAATTGGCAGCTTTGGAAAGAAAACACTCTGACGTCTCCAAAACTGCAAATATATTATCTGTGAGTGCCCCAGAACTGATGGTACAGGCGAAACCAAGATGAAAACTTCAAACAGGAAATGAGCAGGATTTTTGACGCTCTGTTTTTCATTCTCCTTATATGGCTGTGAAAGCGCCACGAATTACCCTGCCCTTTCTATCGTTTCTCCAAGTTGTCTGCAGCATTGTGACGTATTTGTAGGCATATCATTGGAAGATTGGCCATAAGAGACTACATTTACCAGGGGTCCGCCCGGTGTCCTTTGTTGAAATTGTTGCGTAATCTCCAAGCTGCTCGCATTCATCCATGTGATTGAGACAGAGAGGAGACTTCCAGAAATGATATATCATGAAGAGATATGTGAAAAACACCTTGAGGATTGATTCTAAACAACGTTTACCATGTTTCAGTCGATATTATGGAGTTAATGTGGAAGAAAGTTTGGCGTTTGGATGAATGAATTTTCGTTTTTTTTTGGTAGCCAAACATGACGCAGAAAACGGACCGATTTCTCCTGCACAAATAATCTTTCAGGAAAAACTGAACATTTGCTATCTAACTGAGAGTCTCCTCATTGAAAACATCCGAAGTTCTTCAAAGGTAAATGATTTTATTTGAATGGTTTTCTGGTTTT
>NW_027030299.1:0-2098 GCF_034236695.1 Oncorhynchus nerka
CTACTGTAGGACCCATAACTTCACCTAACAACAACATAGACCTACTGTAGGACCCATAACTTCACCTAACAATAACATAGACCCTAACAGTAGGACCCCTAACTTCAATTTAACAACAACATACACCTACTGTAGAATCTACAACTTACCTAACACAACATAGACCTACTGTAGACCCATAACTTCACCTAACAACAACATAGACCTAATGTAGGACCCATAACTTCACCTAACAACAACATAGACCTACTGTAGGACCCATAACTTCACCTAACAACAACATAGACCTACTGTAGGACCCATAACTTCACCTAACAACAAACATAACACCTAGACCTACTGTAGGACCCATAACTTCACCTAACAACAACATAGACCTACTGTAGGACCCATAACTTCACCTAACAATAATAACCTACTAGGACCTAAATAATTTACCCATAACTTCACCTAACAACATAGACCTACTGTAGGACCCATAACTTCACCTAACAATAACATAGACCTACTGTAGGACCCATAAATGTAGACCTGAATAACAATAACATAGCCTACTGTGTGGACCCATAACTTCACCCAACAACAGTAACTCTACTGTAGAACCCATTACTATCTCTGTAACAAAAGACTAGGCAGAGACTACTGTAAATCATTTAATATTTCAGGTGAAACATGGAAAATAAAATGTCTTTGTCATGACATTTCATAACCTGTCTTTACCAGATAATTTTGTGAATAATCCCACTAGTCTACTCTGTAATGTGTTGTCATTTTAAATGTCCTGAATAAGGAAAATAGCTCTGTGTGTGTTACAGTAGCCTATCCATCCTCCTCTCTGACAAGGTACAAATCTGTCATTCTCTACACATTAGATCGGCTAAGTATCTCTGTGCGTAAAATAGACTAACTGACTTGCACCTACTGTAAATCAAGGTTAAACAATAACACATTATAAACTATCAATTTGTTAGCTCTGATGTTGGATTATAAACATCAATTTAAAAGGGACTGTTGTCGAGAACGGCATAACTGTCTTTACCAGAGTAATGAATGAAGAAGCACTTTGGTTGTTGTTGCATGTTGTGATGTTTGTCATGTGACTGTCATTCAGAAAATGATTTCCTGGATCAGCTGATGATAGTTGAACATGTGACTGTAACTAAACAGCTACAGAATTAAATATTATGTGTAATTATTGAAGAACCGCGTTAATGACAGTATCCATTTGGGTGGTGTCAATAAAGTTCAGGTGACTCTCAGTTAGAACCATTGGATTTTGCAAACTCTGAAATGATTTAGGATTTCTGTGCCCATGAAAACTGTTTTCCCAGCGTAATATAAGGAGACACTAAATGTTACGTAGTTAGAGAGCATTTCAGAGATCTGAATACAAAAAAAACTGTACGAACAGGAAAATAACAAACTACAAGGCCAAATCTACACTGGAGGAGCTTACCAAGATGACATTGAATGTTCCTGAGTGGCCTAGTTACAGTTTGGACTTAAATCGTCTTGAAAGTCTATGGCAAAACTTTAAAATGGCTTTCACAACAATGATCAACATCAACTTGAAGACAGGAAGGATTTTATGAATATTAACATGAAGATCTGTCACCTATTAGATGACGTAACGACTTCCCATCAAGCCAACTCCTTGAAGGCCTTACAGGGCGGCAGCAGGGTTGCCTAGTGGTTAGAGCGTTGGACTAGTAATCGGAAGGTTGCAAGTTCAAACCCCCGAGCTGACAAGGTACAAATATGTCGTTCTGCCCCTAAACAGGCAGTTAACCCACTGTTCCTAGGCCGTCATTGAAAATTTGTTCTTAACTGACTTTCCTGGTTAAATAAAGGTAAAATAAAAAAATAAAATAAAAATACTGTGACTCACTCCTTCTAGTTTGCAGTTGTCTAAAAAAACACTATTTTCCCCAAATCATTTATTTGTTTCCCTTTAGTGTGTTTATACTTTACTGTATCTATATATCCCTTTTCAACAAGAAAAGGTTAAAAATCACTGGAGGACGTGATGAACAATTCCTACAGTACAAAAACATATTCAAGTGTAGAATGTAAAATCACACATTGGTTCAACAACTGC
>NW_027030300.1:0-2101 GCF_034236695.1 Oncorhynchus nerka
GGACACTCTTACTGACTGTCGTGGCTGCTTTACATGGTGTATTGTTGTCTCTACCTTCTTGCTCTTTGTGCTGTCTGTGCCCAGTAATGTTTGTACCATGTTTTGTGCTGCTGCCATGTTGTGTTGCTACCATGTTGATGTCATGTTGTGTTGCTACCATGGTGTGTTGTGCTCTTGCTATGTTGTTGTCTTAGGTCTCTATTTATGTAGTGCTGTCTCTCTTGTTGTGATGTGTGTTATGTTCCTATATTTTTATATATATATATATATATAAACAAATATCCCAGCCCCCGTCCCCGCAGGAGGCCTTTTGCCTTTTGGTAGGCCGTCATTGTAAATAACAATTTGACTCGCCTAGTTAACTTTAATAAAAGAATGTAACAAAAAAATAATAATTCGGGGTCACACAGAGTGCTCTTTGGTAGTCTTAAACAAATGTACTTTGAAACAAAAGTATACACCTCACATGGTTATTGGCTTACAAAAAGAAGACACCTGTACCATGTCAGATATAGAGTTGAGATGTATTACATTTTGATTGTGCATCCCAATATTAATCTTTGTTTACATCACAGAAGACTGAAATATAACACAACTGTTTGACATAGAAACACCAGATTTTAGGCGTAAAAAAAATAAAAGTTTATTCATTCTGAAATTCTGAAAAATATTAATAACATTCCACCCATGAGGCCACTGGGTCATTTGATCGCAGGAAAGGGCTACATTAACAATGAACCCTGACAGTAAGAGTGCCAGTAGCATACTGATGCTGAATGTACCATCTGGAACACACAGACACAGACAGACAGTTTTGATCACAAACAGATTAACAGACAGGGCTGATACGGCACCTCTCTCTCACGTCAGTGTCCCCCAGGGAACCGGAAACTATTTCTATTTGCAATATTATTCCCACACTGTTTTCTCTCTTCCTTTTTATCCTGTTAATCCCTCCATCCCTTGATGTTTTTTGTGAGGCTCCTGAGTTAAAAAGCTGGTCATGATAAACATGGGAATAGCTCGCTCATCAAGGAGGGAGGCGGCTTGCGCTTTGAAGTCTCTGACAGATTTACCAGGAGCAGGCACGTATTTACACACAGTTCGAAATAACGATAATACTATACACATGTCACACACTACATGCACTCAAGAACACACACACGCACACATAATGGAAGCAGTAAAACTATACATTTAGTAACACCCACACACACACAGATGTGAGAGAATTGAAAGGAGGGCTGGTGTAGAGATTTTTATTTTTGTTTTTTATTTAACCTGTATTTAACTAGGCAAGTCAGTTAATAACAAAATTTACAATGACGGCCTACCCCGGCCAAACCCAGACGATGCTGGGCCAATTGTGGGCCGCCCTATGGAACTCCCAATCACGGCCGGATGTGATACAGCCTGGATTTGAACCAGGGACTGTAGTGATGCCTCTTGCACTGAGATGTAGTGCCTTAGATAACCCCTGATGGATGATCTTTCAATCCTGTTTCACTCTGGTCTGACACACTGAATAGAGAGAGGAAATGAGAGAGAGAACGAGAATGGAGAGACCAGACAGCACACTCTATGTGTGTGTTTGTGTGTGTTTGCATTGTGTATTGTTTGGCATGTCAGTGTCTGTCAGCCTAGTGTTCCAGATGCAGGAGTATTTGCATTACAATTAATCTTAGTGGCTATGTGTTGGCTTTGTGTGCTGACCTTGATTTATTCTCAGAATAAGTGGGTAAATAAACAACACGGTATAAAAAGAGGAGTTGGAAAAGCAAATCATTCCTACACACGTGAGGAGACTGAGGGGGAACGGGAGTGGAGGAGAGTCTTGAGTGCAACCTGGTCTGCTGGCAAAAGGACACATATGGCTATTTTCTTACTAGTCCAGGTGATGTTTGAAAATTCTGTTAACTTATTCATAACGGTTATTGGTCCTGTACACTTTCAGAAAGGGAGCCATCGCTTAAACGGCCTCTTGGCGGTTGTGGCGACCATTTTTATTTTCCACCATATAGCAATGTATATTTTCCTTCATATCTGCTGAACCAAACATGATAACACAGAAAAGGTGACGTCTACAGCTATGGTTTGATGG
>NW_027030301.1:0-2101 GCF_034236695.1 Oncorhynchus nerka
CTGGCATCTTCCCACCTGAATGTTGTGGACATCACCACTAGCACAGAGGCAGATCTGGCTTCTTCCCACCTGAATGTTGTGGACATCACCACTAACACAGAGGCAGATCTGGCTTCTTACATTTACATTTACATTTAAGTCATTTAGCAGACGCTCTTATCCAGAGCGACTTACAAATTGGTGCATTCACCTTATGACATCCAGTGGAACAGTAGTGCATCTAAATCTTTTAAGGGGGTGAGAGGGATTACTTTATCCTATCCTAGGTATTCCTTAAAGAGGTGGGGTTTCAGGTGTCTCCGGAAGGTGGTGATTGACTCCGCTGTCCTGGCGTCGTGAGGGAGTTTGTTCCACCATTGGGGGGCCAGAGCAGCGAACAGTTTTGACTGGGCTGAGCGGGAACTGTACTTCCTCAGTGGTAGGGAGGCGAGCAGGCCAGAGGTGGATGAACGCAGTGCCCTTGTTTGGGTGTAGGGCCTGATCAGAGCCTGGAGGTACTGAGGTGCCGTTCCCCTCACAGCTCCGTAGGCAAGCACCATGGTCTTGTAGCGGATGCGAGCTTCAACTGGAAGCCAGTGGGGAGCGGAGGAGCGGGGTGACGTGAGAGAACTTGGGAAAGGTTGAACACCAGACGGGCTGCGCGTTCTGGATGAGTTGTAGGGGTTTAATGGCACAGGCAGGGAGCCCAGCCAACAGCGGTTGTAATCAGACGGGAGATGACAAGTGCCTGGATTAGGACCTGCGCCTTCATAGCTGAGCAGGTCGTACTCTGCCGGATGTTGCCAGAGCATGAACCTACCACAGGAGCAGACCACCGCCTTGATGTTGAATTGAGAACGACAGGGTGTTGTCCAGGATCACGCCAAGGTCATAGCGCTCTGGGAGGAGGACACAATGGAGTTGTCAACCGTGATGGCGAGATCATGGAGCGGGCAGTCCTTCCCGGGAGGAAGAGCAGCTCCGTCTTGCCGAGTTCAGCTTGAGTGGTGATCGTCATCCACACTGATATGTCTGCCAGACATGCAGAATGCGATTAAAGCCACCTGGTCATCAGAAGGGGGAAAGAGAGATTAATTGTGTGTCGTCTGCATAGCAATGATAGGAGAGACCATGTGAGATTATGACAGAGCCAAGTGACTTGGTGTATGGCGAGAATAGGAGAGGGCCTAGAACAGAGCCCTGGGGGACACCCGGTGGTGAGCACGTGGTGTGACGGATTCTCTAGTCTTGAAACCTGACTGATATGGATCAAGAAGGTCATTCTGAGAGAGATAGCGGGAAAGCTGGCCAAGGACGGCACGTTCAAGAGTTTTGGAGAGAAAAAGAAAGAAGGGATACTGGTCTGTAGTTGTTGACATGGGAGGGATCGAGTGTAGGTTTTTTTCAGAAGGGGTGCAACTCTCGCTCTCTTGAAGACGGAAGGGGCGTAGCCAGCGGTCAGGGATGAGTTGATGAGCGAGGTGAGGTAAGGGAGAAAGGTCTCCGGAAATGGTCTGAGAAGAGAGGGAGGGGATAGGGTCAAGCGGGCATTTGTTGGGCGGCCGGCCGTCACAAGACGCGAGATTTCATCTGGAGAGAGAGGAGAAAGAGGTCAGAGCACAGGGTAGGGCATGTGAGCAGAACCAGCGGTGTCGTTTGACTTAGCAAACGAGGATCGGATGTCGTCAATCTTTTCAAAATGGTTGACGAAGTCATCTGCAGAGAGGGAGGGAGGGGGAGGGGAGGAGGATTCAGGAGGGAGGAGAAGGTGGCAAAGAGCTTCCTAGGGTTAGAGGCAGATGCTTGGAATTTAGAGTGGTAGAAAGTGGCTTTAGCAGCAGAGATAGAAGAGGAAAATGTAGAGAGGAGGGAGGAAAGGATGCCAGGTCCGGGCAGGGAGCAGTTTTCCTCCATTTCCGCTCGGCTGCCCGGCCCTGTTCTCTGAGCTCGCAATGAGTCGTGCCGAGCCACGGAGCGGGAGGGGAGGACCGAGCGGCTCTGGAGGATAGGGGACATAGAGAGTCAAAGGATGCAGAAAGGGGAGGAGAGGAGGGTTGAGGAGGCAGAATCAGGAGATAGGTTGGAGAAGGTTTGAGCAGAGGGAAGAGAGATGATAGGATGG
>NW_027030302.1:0-2102 GCF_034236695.1 Oncorhynchus nerka
TCGCTGAGATGATATCACTCTTACGTCTAATGGTGTTAAGTCACTGGTGATGATATCATCTTCTTCACCTAATCGGTAAGTCACTAGGAGATGATATCTACCTCTTCGCCTAATGGTGAAGTCCACTGGTGATGATATCTACCTATCTTCGCTCTAATGGTAAGTCACTGGTGATGATATCTACCTCTTCTGCCCAATTGGTAAGTCACTGGTGATGATATCTACCTCTTCTGCTCAATGGTAAGTCACTGGTGATGATATCTACCTCTTCTGCCCAATGGTAAGTCACTGGTGATGATATCTACCTCTTCTGCCCAATGGTAAGTCACTGGTGATGATATCTACCTCTTCTGCCTAATGGTAGAGTCACTGGTGATGATATCTACCTCTTCTGCCTAATGGTAAGTCACTGGTGATGATATCTACCTCTTCTGCCTAATGGTAAGTCACTGGTGATGATATCTACCTCTTCTGCCTAATGGTAAGTCACTGGTGATGATATCTACCTCTTCTGCCTAATGTGGTAAGTCACCGGTGATGATATCTACCTCTTCTGCCTAATGGTAAGTCACTGGTGATGATATCTACCTCTTCTGCCTAATGGTAAGTCACTGGTGATGATATCTACCTCCTCTGCTCAATGGTAAGTCACTGGTGATGATATCTAACCTCTTCTTGCCTAATGGTAAGTCACTGGTGATGATATCTACCTCTTCTGCCTAATGGTAAGTCACTGGTGATGATATCTACCTCTTCTGCCTAATGGTAAGTCACTGGTGATGATATCACCTCTTCGTCTAATGGTAAGTCACTGGCGATGATATCTACCTCTTCTGCCTAATGGTAAGTCACCGGGATGATATCTACCTCTTCTGCCTAATGGTAAGTCACTGGTGATGATATCTACCTCTTCTGCCTAATGGTAAGTCACTGGTGATGATATCTACCTCTTCTGTCTAATGGTAAGTCACTGGTGATGATATCTACCTCTTCTGTCTAATGGTAAGTCACTGGTGATGATATCTACCTCTTCTGCCTAATGGTAAGTCACTGGTGATGATATCTACCTCTTCTGCCTAATGGTAAGTCACTGGTGATGATATCTACCTCTTCTGCCTAATGGTAAGTCACTGGTGATGATATCTACCTCTTCTGCCTAATGGTAAGTCACTGGTGATGATATCTACCTCTTCTGCCTAATGGTAAGTCACTGGTGATGATATCTACCTCTTCTGCCTAATGGTAAGTCACTGGTGATGATATCACCTCTTCTGCTAATGGTAAGTCACTGGTGATGATATCTACCTCTTCTGCTCTAATGGTAAGTCACTGGTGATGATATCTACCTCTTCTGCCTAATGGTAAGTCACTGGTGATGATATCTACCTCTTCTGCCTAATGGTAAGTCACTGGTGATGATATCTACCTCTTCTGCCTAATGGTAAGTCACTGGTGATGATATCTACCTCTTCTGCCTAATGGTAAGTCACTGGTGATGATATCTACCTCTTCTGCCTAATGGTAAGTCACTGGTGATGATATCTACCTCTTCTGCCTAATGGTAAGTCACTGGTGATGATATCTACCTCTTCTGCCTAATGGTAAGTCACTGGTGATGATATCTACCTCTTCTGTCTAATGGTAAGTCACTGGTGATGATATCTACCTCTTCTGCCTAATGGTAAGTCACTGGTGATGATATCTACCTCTTCTGCCTAATGGTGAAGTCACTCGCGTGATGATATCTACCTCTTCTGCCTAATGGTAAGTCACTGGTGATGATATCTACCTCTTCTGCCTAATGGTAAGTCACCTGGTGATGATATCTACCTCTTCAGCCTAATGGTAAGTCACTGGTGATGATATCTACCTCTTCTGCCTAATGGTAAGTCACTGGGTGATGATATCTACCTCTTCTGCCTAATGGTGAGTCACTGGTAGATGATGTCCTACCTCAATGGTAAGTCACTGGTGGTAGTATCCTCTGCTGCCCCTGTTGAGGTCCCTGGTGATGAGCCATCTACCTCTTCGTGCTTAATTTGGGAGTCACTGGTGATGATATCTACCTCTTCTGGCTAATGGTAAGTCACTGGTGATGATAT
>NW_027030303.1:0-2104 GCF_034236695.1 Oncorhynchus nerka
AAGGCGGCCCAAATGAGGTGTTGGCTTTAGGGATGATCAGTGAGATACACCTGCTGGATGCGCGTGCCTACGGATGGGTGTTGCCATCGTGACCAGTGAACTGAGATAAGGCGGAGCTTTACCTAGCATGGACTTGTAGATGACCTGGAGCCAGTGGGTCTGGCGACATGAATATGTAGCGAGGGCCAGCCGACTAGAGCATACAAGTCGCAGTGGTGGGTGGTATAAGGTGCTTTGGTGACAAAACGGATGGCACTGTGATAGACTGCATCCAGTTTGCTGAGTAGAGTGTTGGAAGCCATTTTGTAGATGACATCGCGAAGTCGAGGATCGGTAGGATAGTCAGTTTTACTAGGGTAAGCTTGGCGGCGTGAGTGAAGGAGGCTTTGTTGCGGAATAGAAAGCCGACTCTTGATTTGATTTTCGATTGGAGATGTTTGATGTGAGTCTGGAAGGAGAGTTTGCAGTCTAGCCAGACACCTAGGTACTTATAGATGTCCACATATTCAAGAGTCGGAACCATCCAGGGTGGTGATGCTAGTCGGGCATACGGGTGCAGACAGCGATCGGTTGAAAAAGCATGCATTTGGTTTTACTCGCGTTTAAGAGCAGTTGGAGGCCACGGAAGGAGTGCTGTATGGCATTGAAGCTCGTTTGGAGGTTAGATAGCACAGTGTCCAATGACGGGCCGAAAGTATATAGAATGGTGTCGTCTGCGTAGAGGTGGATCAGGGAATCGCCCGCAGCAAGAGCAACATCATTGATATATACAGAGAAAGAGTCGACCGAGGAATTGAACCCTGTGGCACCCCCATAGAGACTGCCAGAGGACCGGACAGCATGCCCTCCGATTTGACACACTGAACTCTGTCTGCAAAAGTAATTGGTGAACCAGGCAAGGCAGTCATCCGAAAAACCGAGGCTATTGAGTCTGCCGATAAGAATATGGTGATTGACAGAGTTGAAAGCCTTGGCGAGGTCGATGAAGGCGGCTGCACAGTACTGTCTTTTATCGATGGATGGTTATGATATCGTTAGTACCTTGAGCGTGGCTGAGGTGCACCCGTGACCGGCTCGGAAACCAGATTGCACAGCGGAGAAGGTACGGTGGGATTGAGATGGTCAGTGACCTGTTTGTTGACTGGCTGAAGACCTTAGATAGGCAGGGCAGGATGGATGAGTCTATAGCAGTTTGGGTCCAGGGTGTCTCCCCCTTTGAAGAGGGGATGACTGCGGCAACTTTCCAATCCTTGAGGATCTCAGACGATATGAAAGAGAGGTTGAACAGGCTAGTAATAGGGGTTGCGACAATGGCGGCCAGATAGTTTCAGAAATAGAGGTCCAGATTGTCAAGCCCAGCAGTTTGTACGGAGTCTAGGTTTTTGCAGCTCTTTCAGAACATCTGCTATCTGGATTTGGGTAAGGAGAACCTGGAGAGGCTTAAGAGTAGCTGCGGGGGGCGGAGCTGTTGGCCGAGGCTGGAGTAGCCAGGCGGAAGGCATGGCCAGCCGTTGAGAAATGCTTGTTGAAGTTTTCGATAATCGTGGATTTATCGGTGGTGACCGTGTTACCTAGCCTCAGTGCAGTGGGCAGCTGGGAGGAGGTGCTCTTGTTCTCCATGGACTTCACAGTGTCCCGAGAACTTTTGGAGTTGGAGCTACAGGATGCAAACTTCTGCCTGAGTGAAGCTGGCCTTAGCTTTCCTGACTGACCTGCGTGTATTGGTTCCTGACTCCCTGAACAGTTGCATATCACGGGGACTGTTCGATGCTATTGCAGTCCGCCACAGGATGTTTTTGTGCTGGTCGAGGCAGTCAGGTCTGGAGTGAACAAGGGCTGTATCTGTTCTTGGTTCTGCATTTTTTGAACGGAGCATGCTTATCTAAAATGGTGAGGAAGTTACTTTTAAAGAATGACCAGGCATCCTCAACTGACGGGATGAGGTCAATGTCTCCCAGGATACCCGGGCCAGGTCGGATTAGAAAGGCCTGCTCACAAGTCATTTTGGACGTTTGACAGTGATAAGAGTTAGTTTGACTATAACAATGGCGGATGAAACATCAGGCAGTGATGCTGAGATCCTGGTTGAAGACAGCGGAGGTGT
>NW_027030304.1:0-2105 GCF_034236695.1 Oncorhynchus nerka
TACAACAGGACTGATATATATATATATATTTCCAAGACCTGCAATTGTGTTTCACAACACCTGACTTCACAACAACATGGCAGCGCTTGGAAGTAGGCATAATGGCAGGCTGTACAATTTCTCCTCTGGCCTTCACTATGGCCATGGAAGTCATCATCAGGGCATCGAGATGGGTGGTCGGCGGTGAGAGAACTAAGGAAGGGCTCCGTCTCCCACCTATCCGAGCATACATGGATGACATGACTACACTGACCACCACTGCAGCATGCACCAGGCGGCTACTTGCAAAACTGCAGGATAACATCAAGGGGGCCCGGATGAAAATCAAGCCAAGCAAATCTCGAAGCATCTCCATAGTCAAGGGACAGCTTAAAGATGTGAGGTTCTGCATTGGAGATGACCCGATACCAACGGTGTCTGAGCAACCCATCAAGAGCCTGGGTAGATGGTACAACGAAAGCCTCCGGGATAAAGATCAAGTGCAGCAAGTAAGGCAGGACATCGCCGACGGTCTTGAGAACATCAACAAGACCCTACTGCCTGGGAGGCTCAAGCTTTGGTGCCTACAGTTTGGACTTCTCCCCCGGATAATGTGGCCACTCACCGTCTATGAGGTTCCAATAACAACAGTGGAGAAGATGGAGCGAACCATTACCTCATACGTGAAGAAATGGCTGGGTGTCCCACGATGCCTGAGTAACATCGGCCTCTATGGCAAAGGGGTCCTTGAACTACCTCTTACAAGTCTAACGGAGGAGTACAAGTGCTCTAAAGTAAGACTTAAGATGACATTGAAGGACTCCAAAGACCAGACCATTAGCAAGGCTGCACCTCCCCTACAAACTGGACGGAAATGGACATCATCCAAGGCTGTGCAACAAGCAACATCAGCCCTGAGACACCAAGACATTGTGGGGAATATCCAGCATGGAAGAGGAGGCTTTGGCCTGGCAGCAAGCAAACCAACGTTCCATAAGGCAACAACATCTGAACGCAGGAAGCTGGTGGTCGAGGAGGTGCGCAGACAGGAGGAGACTGCAAGAAGTGCAAAGGCTGTCTCTCTTGCTAAACAAGGGCAATGGACGCGGTGGGAAGGCCTGGAGAGGAGAAAGATCAACTGGAGTGAGCTTTGGCAAATGGAGGCAAGCAACATCAGCTTCATCATAAGAGCTGTTTATGATGTGCTTCCATCACCAAAAAATCTACATCAATGGTATGGCGAGGACCCGACCTGCCCCCTCTGCCCAGCTCCAGCGACTCTCAGGCCTATAATGACAGGTTGCAAGACCAGCCTCTCACAAGGCCGCTACACCTGGAGGCACAATCAGGTCCTCAAGAGCCTGGCTGCAGCACTTGAGACCAAGAGGAGTGCAACCAATTCATTACCTCCAAAAACAAGCAATCCCGTCAAAACAACAACATTCATCCGGGAGGGACAGAAAAGGCCCAAGTATCCTCCTACGAAGCCAGAAACTGGACACCTAGCCATGGCCCGGGACTGGAAGATGCTTGTTGATATTGGCCAGCAACTCATTTTTCCACCTGAGATTGCTTCTACCAACCTTAGGCCAGACATGGTACTCTGGTCCCCTTCACGAAAGGCTGTGTACATCATATAGCTCACAGTCCCGTGGGAAAACTCTGTTGAAGAGGCCTATGAGCGTAAGAAACTGCGTTACACAGAGTTGGCAGCAGACGCAACTCAGCGTGGCCGGAATGCAAAAGTCTGGCCAGTTGAAGTGGGATGCAGAGGATTCGTGGCTTCTTCCACCATCAAGTTGCTGAAAGAACTTGGAATCCATGGACAGGCTCTGCGGCAGACCGTCAGAGCAGTTTCTCAAGCAGCTGAAAGAGGCAGCCAGTGGATCTGGATCAAACGGAAGGACCCTTGCTGGGCTATAACTTCATGACCCCCCACCCCCACCTGAGAACCCAATTCAGATCCCTCCAACTTGAGGAGGGCATATGAGGTATGCGGTCAGCTGTAGGGCTGGCTCAGGGAAGAGGACGCCCCAGGACTGATACAACAGGACTGATACAACAGGACCTATACAACAGGACCTATACAACAGGACCTATACAACAGGACCTATACAACAGGACCT
>NW_027030305.1:0-2105 GCF_034236695.1 Oncorhynchus nerka
CCTGGTGGTGCAGACTAACATCATATTACACTAGGTCCTGGTGGTGCAGACTAACATCATATTAACTAGGCCCTGGTGGTGCAGACTAACATCATCATCAGCACTAGAGCTACTGGTTGGTGCAGACTAACATCATATTCACACTGAGGCCACTGGTGGTGCAGACTAACATCATATTACACTAGAGCCCTGGTGGTGCAGACTAACATCATATTACACTAGAGCCCTGGTGGTGCAGACTAACATCATATTACACTAGAGGTCCTGTGTGGTGCAGACTAACATCATATGCACCAGACCTAGTGACTAACATCATATTACACTAGGCCCTGGTGGCAGACTAACATCATATCACACTAGGCCCTGGTGGTGCAGACTAACATCATATTACACTAGACCCATGGTGGTGCAGACTAACATCATATCACACTAGGCCCTGGTGGTGCAGACTAACATCATATTACACTAGGCCCTGGTGGTGCAGACTAACATCATATTACACTAGGCCCTGGTGGTGCAGACTAACATCATATTACACTAGGCCCTGGTGGTGCAGACTAACATCATATCTACACTAGAAGTCACTGGTGGTGCAGACTAACATCATATTACACTAGAGCCCTGGTGGTGCAGACTAACATCATATTACACTAGGCCCTGGTGGTGCAGACTAACATCATATTACACTAGGCCCTGGTGGTGCAGACTAACATCATATTACACTAGACCCTGGTGGTGCAGACTAACATCATATTACACTAGGTCCTGGTGGTGCAGACTAACATCATATTACACTAGGCCCTGGTGGTGCAGACTAACATCATATTACACTAGGCCCTGGTGGTGCAGACTAACATCATATTACACTAGGTCCTGGTGGTGCAGACTAACATCATATTACACTAGGCCCTGGTGGTGCAGACTAACATCATATTACACTAGGCCCTGGTGGTGCAGACTAACATCATATTACACTAGGTCCTGGTGGTGCAGACTAACATCATATTACACTAGACCCTGGTGGTGCAGACTAACATCATATTACACGACTAGGCCCTGGTGGTGCAGACTAACATCATATTACACTAGGCCCTGGTGGTGCAGACTAACATCATATTACACTAGGCCCTGTGGTGCAGACTAACATATTACACTAGGTCTGGTGGTGCAGACTAACATCATATTAGCACTAGGGCCCTGGTGGTGCAGACTAACATCATATTACACTCAGGTCCTGGGTGGTGCAGACTAACATCATATTACACTAGGCCCTGGTGGTGCAGACTAACATCATATTACACTAGGCCCTGGTGGTGCAGACTAACATCATATTACACTAGGCCCTGGTGGTGCAGACTAACATCGTATTACACTAGGCCCTGGTGGTGCAGACTAACATCATATTACACTAGACCCTGGTGGTGCAGACTAACATCATATTACACTAGGCCCTGGTGTGTGCAGACTCAACATCATATCACACTAGACCCTGGTGGTGCAGACTAACATCGTATCAGACTAGGCCCTGGTGGTGCAGACTAACATCATATTACACTAGGCCCTGGTGGTGCAGACTAACATCATATTACACTAGACCCTGGTGGTGTGCAGACATAACATCGTATCAGACTAGGCCCTGGTGGTGCAGACTAACATCATATTACACTAGGCCCTGGTGGTGCAGACATAACATCATATTACACTAGACCCTGGTGGTGCAGACTAACATCATATCACTAGAGTCCTGGTGGTGCAGAATAACATCATATTGCACTAGGTCCTGGTGGTGCAGACTAACATCATATTACACTAGACCCTGGTGGTGCAGACTAACATCATATTACACTAGACCCTGGTGGTGCAGACTAACATCATATTACACTAGGTCCTGGTGGTGCAGACTAACATCATATTACACTAGGCCCTGGTGGTGCAGACTAACATCATATCAGACTAGGCCCTGGTGGTGCAGACTAACATCATATTACACTAGGTCCTGGTGGTGCAGACTAACATCATATTACACTAGGCCCTGGTGGTGCAGACTAACATCGTATCAGACTAGGCCCTGGTGGTGCTGAATAACATCGTATCAGACTAGGCCC
>NW_027030306.1:0-2109 GCF_034236695.1 Oncorhynchus nerka
AATATACTGATATACTGTAACATTCAGAAAGTATTCAGACCCCTTGACTTTTTACACATTTTGTCATGTTACAGCCTTATTCTAAAATGAATTAAATGTGTTTTTCCCCTCATCAATCTACACACAATAACCCAGAATTACAAAGCAAAAACGGTTCACTTTATGTGTGAACATTTTTATTTAAAAAAATCGTAGATATCACAGAGAGGGAGGGAGAGTAGAGAGTCAGAACAGAGGGAAGAGAGAGAGGGGGAGAGTAGAGAGTCAGAACAGAGAGAAAGAGAGAGAGAGAGAGATGAGAGTCAGAACAGAGGGAAAGAGAGAGATGGAGGGGAGAGAGTCAGAACAGAGGGAAGAGAGATATGGAGGGTAGAGAGTCAGAACAGAGGGAAAGAGAGAGATGGAGGGTAGAGAGTCAGAACAGAGAGAGAGAGAGAGAGAGATGAGAGTCAGAACAGAGGGAAATAGAGAGATAGGGAGGGTAGAGAGTCAGAACAGAGGGAGGGAGGAAGAGAGTCAGAACAGAGGGAAAGAAGCGAGAGGGAGGGAGGAGGAGGAAGTCAGAACAGAGGGAGAGAGAGGGAGGGAGGGTTGAGACAGAGGAAAAGAGAGAGAGGGAGGGAGGGAGGAGAGAGTCAGAACAGAGGAAGAGTGAGAGGGAGGGAGGGAGAGTGTCAGAACAGGGAGAGAGAGGGAGGGAGAGAGTCAGAACAGAGGAAAGAACAGGGGGAAGAGAGTCAGAACAGAGGGAAGAAGAGGAGAGATGGAGGGGGAGAGTGTCAGAACAGAGGGAAGAGAGAGGGAGGGAGGAGTGTCAGAACAGAAGGGAAAGCGAGAGAGAGGGGAGGGAGAGAGAGTCAGAACAGAGGGAAACGAGAGAGGGAGAGAGAGAGAGAGGGAGGGGTAGAGTCAGGTCAAACAGAGGGAAGCGAGAGAGGAGGGAGGGTCACTAATATACTGAAGAGAGAGATGGAGGGTATTCAGAACAGAGGGAATGTTAGAGAGATTCTAAAGGAATTAAGAGGGAGTCAGAACAGATGGAAGAGAGAGAGAGGGTGAAGTCAGAACAGAGGGAAGGAGACAGAGGGAGAGTCAGAACAGAGGGAAGAGCGAAGAGAGAGGAAAGAGGCGTAGAGAGTCAGAACAGAGGAAGAGAGGAGGAGATGAGAGGCGAGGGAGAGAGTCAGAACAGAGGGAAAGAGAGATGGAGGAGGGGTCTAAGAGACTGTCTGAACAGAGAGATTCAGACACTGACTTTTACACAGTCAGAACAGAGGAAGAAGTAGGGAACCAGAGTACAAAGTCAAACAGGATGTGTGAACAACAGATTTAAAAAAGAGAGATATCACAGAGAGGGAGGGAGAGGAGGGAAGTCAGAACAGAGGAGAGAGAGAGAGGGAGGGAGTAGAGTCAGAACAGAGGAAAGAGAGAGAGAGTGGAGGGAGGGAGAGAGATGGAGGAAAGTCAGAGACAGAGAGGGAAGAGAGGATGGAGGAGGTAGAGAGTCAGAACACTGATAAAGTGGAGGGACATTCAGAACAGTATTCAGACCCCTTGACTTTTACACATTTTGTCAGAACAGCCTTATTCTAAAATGAATTAAATAGGTTTTTCCCCTCATCAATCTACACACAATAACTTAAATTTACAAAGCAAAAGAGTTGACATTTTTATTTAAAAAAATCGTAGAGAAGGGAGGGTTTTAGAGTCAAACAGAGGGATGGTAGAGAGTATCAGAACAGATGGAAAGAGGGAGAGATATAGGTAGAAGTCAGAACAGAGGAAAGAGAGAGATGGAGGAGAAGTCAGAACAGAGGGAGGAGAGATATGGAGGAGTAGGGAGATCCAGAATTAGAGGGAAAGAGAGATGGAGATGGAGGGAGAGTCAGAACAGAGAAGATGGAAAGTCAGGAACAGATGGAAAGTAGAGAGAGAGAGAGAGAGAGTCAGAACAGAACAGAAATAGAGAGATAGGGAGGGTAGAGAGTCAGAACAGAGGGAGGGTAGAGAGTCAGAACAGATTGAAAAGAGAGGGAGGGTAATGAGTCATAACAGAGGGATGGTAGAGTATGAACAGATGGAAAAAGAGAGGGAGGGAGAGAGTCAGAA
>NW_027030307.1:0-2109 GCF_034236695.1 Oncorhynchus nerka
AGCTACAGCTACAGACACACCAGACAGCTACAGCTAGAGTTACAGACACTACAGACAGCTACAGCTAGAGTTACAGACACCACAGACATACCGGGCACTACAGCTAGAGTTACAGACACTACAGACAGCTACAGCTAGAGTTACAGACACCACAGACAGCTACAGCTAGAGTTGCAGGCACTACAGACAGCTACAGTTAGCCAGACACACAGACAGCTACAGCTAGGGTTACAGACACTACAGACAGCTACAGCTAGAGTTACAGACACCAGACAGCTACAGAGACCACAGACACTACAGACACTACAGTTAGCCAGACACTACAGACAGCTACAGCTAGAGTTACAGACACTACAGACAGCTACAGTTAGCCAGACACTACAGACAGCTACAGTTAGCCAGACACTACAGACAGCTACAGCTAGAGTTACAGACACCACAGACAGCTACCGCTAGAGTTAGCTAGACACTATAGACAGTTACAGTTAGCCAGACACTATAGACAGTTACAGTTAGCCAGACACTACAGACAGCTACAGCTAGAGTTACAGACACTACAGACAGCTACAGTTAGCACTAGACACCACAGACAGCTACAGCTGAGTTACAGAACACCACAGACAGCATACAGCTAGCAGTTACAGACACTACAGACAGCTACAGTTAGCCAGACACTACCGACAGCTACAGCTAGAGTTACAGACACCACAGACAGCTACAGCTAGAGTTACAGACACCACAGACAGCTACAGCAAGAGTTACAGACACTACAGACAGCTACAGCTAGAGTTACAGACACTACAGACAGCTACAGTTAGCCAGACACTACAGACACCACAGACAGCTACAGCTAGAGTTACAGACACTACAGACAGCTACAGTTAGCCAGACACTACAGACAGCTACAGCTTGAGTTACAGACACTACAGACAGCTACAGTTAGCCAGACACTACAGACATACCAGACACCTACAGCTAGAGTTACAGACACTACAGACAGCTACAGCTAGAGTTACAGACACCACAGACAGCTACAGATAGAGTTACAGGCACTACAGACAGCTACAGCTAGAGTTACAGACACCACAGACAGCTACAGCTAGAGTTACAGACACTACAGACAGCTACAGCTAGAGTTACAGACACTACAGACAGCTACAGTTAGCCAGACACTACAGACAGCTACAGTTAGCCAGACACTACAGACAGCTACAGCTAGAGTTACAGACACCACAGACAGCTACCGCTAGAGTTAGCTAGACACTACTGACAGTTACAGATAGCCAGACACTACCGACAGCTACAGCTAGAGTTACAGACACCACAGACAGCTACAGCTAGAGTTACAGACACTACAGACAGCTACAGTTAGCCAGACACTACAGACAGCTACAGCTAGAGTTACAGACACCACAGACAGCTACAGCTAGAGTTACAGACACTACATACAGCTACAGTTAGCCAGACACTACAGACAGCTACAGCTAGAGTTACAGACACCACAGACAGCTACAGCTAGAGTTACAGACACTACAGACAGCTACAGTTAGCCAGACACTACAGACATACCAGACACCTACAGCTAGAGTTACAGACACTACAGACAGCTACAGCTAGAGTTACAGACACTACAGACAGCTACAGCTAGAGTTACAGACACCACAGACAGCTACAGCTAGAGTTACAGGCACTACAGACAGCTACAGCTAGAGTTACAGACACTACAGACAGCTACAGTTAGCCAGACACTACAGACAGCTACAGCTAGAGTTACAGACACCACAGACAGCTACAGCTAGAGTTACAGACACTACATACAGCTACAGTTAGCCAGACACTACAGACAGCTACAGCTAGAGTTACAGACACTACAGACAGCTACAGCTAGAGTTACAGACACTACAGACAGCTACAGTTAGCCAGACACTACAGACACACCAGACAGCTACAGCTAGAGTTACAGACACTACAGACAGCTACAGCTAGAGTTACAGACACTACAGACAGCTACAGCTAGAGTTACAGACACTACAGACAGCTACAGCTAGGCTACAGACACTACAGACAGCTACAGCTAGAGTTACAGACACTACAGACAGCTACAGTTAG
>NW_027030308.1:0-2110 GCF_034236695.1 Oncorhynchus nerka
TCAGAACCATATTCCTGTAAAGCTTAGAGACGATCTTATGTTAAATACTGTTGAAGTAATATGGCTACTGGTTCATCTGCCTCACCTAAAGCCCATTCTTGGGATGCTGCTATAGACCACCAAGTGATAACAGTCAGTATCTGGATAATATGTGTGAAATGCTTGATAATGTATGTGATATCAACAGAGAAGTATATGTTCTGGGTGATTTGAAATATTGACTGGCATTCATCAAACTGCCCATGAAAAACTTCAAACTGTAACCAGTGCCGGCAGTGCCGGCAACCTGGATCAGGTTAGCAGTCAACCTACCAAGGTAGTTACAAACAGCACATTAATTAAATCATCAACATGTATTGACCACATATTTACTAATGCCACAGATATTTGCTTTAAAACATTATCCAAATCCATAGGATGTAGTGATCACAATATAATAGCCATATCTAGGAAAACCACATTTCCAAAGGCTGGGCCTAATATAGTGTATAAGAGGTCATACAAGAAGTGTTGTAGTGATTCATATGTTGATGTAAAGAATATTTGCTGGTCTGTGGTGTGTAATGAGGAACAACCAGACGCTGCACTTGACACATTTATAAAACAACCTATTCCAGTTACTAATAAGCACACACCCATTAAGAAAATTACTGTAGAAACTGTTAAATCCCCTTGGATTGGTGAGGAATCAAAACATATTGATGCAGTAGCAGCTAAGATGGGGAGAAGTCTGTCTATAATAAAGCGATGCTCTGCCTTCTTAACAACACTATCAACAAGACAGGTCCTAGTTTTGTTGCACCTTGACTACTGTTCAGTCGTGTGGTCAGGTGCAACAAGAAAAGGACTTAGGAAAATTGCAATTGGCTCAGAACAAGACAGCACGGCTGGCCCTTGGATGGACACAGAGAGCTAATATTAATAATATGCGTGTCAACCTGGCTGAAAGTGGAGGAGAGATTGACTTCATCACTACTTGTATTTATGAGAGGTATTGACATGTTGAATGCACCGAGCTATCTGTCTAAACTACTGGTGCACAGCTCGGACACCCATGCATACCCCACAAGACATGCCACAAGAGGTCTCTTCACAGTCCCCAAGTCCAGAACAGACTATGGGAGACGCACAGTACTACATAGAGCAATGACTATATGGAACTCTATTTCACATCAAGCAACTGACGCAGGCAGTAAAATTAGATTTAAAAACAGATAAAAAAAACATCTTATGGAACAGCAGGACTGTGAAGCAACACAAACATTGGCACAGACACACACATACACGATAACATACGCACTATACATACACATGGATTTAGTACTGTAGATATGTGGTAGTGGTGGAGTAGGGGCCTGAGGGCACACAGTGTGTTGTGAAATCTGTGAATGTATTGTAATGTTTTATAAATGGTATAAACTGCCTTGATTTTACTGGACCCCAGGAAGCAGCAGCTAATGGGGATCCATAATAAATACAAATACAGCCGTTTTTTTCAGGGGAAGGGACTGGGAGACTAGTAAGGATCGAGGAAAAGATGAACGAAGCAAAGTACAGAGAGATCCTTGATGAAAACTTGCTCCAGAGCGCTCAGGACCTCAGACTGGGGAGAAGGTTCACCTTCCAACAGGACGATGTCCCTAAGCACACAGCTGAGACAATGGAGGATTAGCTTCGGGACAAGTCTCCGAGTGTCCTTGATTTAACTAGGCAAGTCAGTTAAGAACAAATTCTTATTTACAATGACTGTCTATACCGGCCAAACCCTAACCAGGGCGATGCTGGGCCAATTGTGCGCCACCCTATGGGACTCCCGATCACGGCCGGTTGTGATACAGCCCAGGATCAAACCAGTGTCTGTAGTGACGACTCTAGCACTGCGAAGCAGTGCCTTAGACCGCTGAGCCACTCGGGAGACTTGAACCCGATCGAACATCTCTGGAGAGAGCTGAAAATATTGGTGCAATGTATTCAGACCCTTTACTCTATGAAGTACTGAGTAAAGGGTCTGAATACTTATGTAAGTGTGATATTTCAGTTTTTTTATTTTAATACTTTTGTAAAAATATCTAAAACACATTTTTTCTTTGTCATTATAGGGTATTGTGTA
>NW_027030309.1:0-2111 GCF_034236695.1 Oncorhynchus nerka
CAAAAATGGAGGAGGCAGGTGGCAGCGGGAGGAGGTGGGAACTGGTCTGTCTGTCAATATATAAAGGATCAAAAACTGGAGGAGGCAGGTGGCAGTGGGAGGAGGTAGGGAACTGGTCTGTCTGTCCAATATAAAGGATCAAAACTGGAGGAGGCAGGTGGCAGTGGGAGGAGGTAGGGAACTGGTCTGTCTGTCCAATATAAAGGATCAAAACTGGAGGAGGCAGGTGGCAGTGGGAGGAGGTAGGGAACTGGTCTGTCTGCCCAATATAAAGGATCAAAACTGGAGGAGGCAGGTGGCAGTGGGAGGAGGTAGGGAACTGGTCTGTCTGCCCAATATAAAGGATCAAAACTGGAGGAGGCAGGTGGCAGCGGGAGGAGGTAGGGAACTGGTCTGTCTGTCCAATATAAAGGATCAAAACTGGAGGAGGCAGGTGGCAGCGGGAGGAGGTAGGGAACTGGTCTGTCTGCCCAATATAAAGGATCAAAACTGGAGGAGGCAGGTGGCAGTGAGGAGGTAGGAATTGGCCTGTTCGTTCAATATAGCGATCAAAACTGAGGAGTGTGCAGGTGGCAGTGGGAGGAGGTAGGGAACTGTCTGTTCGTTCAATATATAAAGGATCAAAACTGGAGGAGGCAGGTGGCAGTGTGAGGGAGGTAGGGAACTGGTCTGTCTGCCCAATATAAAGGATCAAAACTGAGGAGGCAGGGGTGGCAGGGAGGAGTGGGAAGTCTGTCCTATATAAAGGATCAAAAATAGGGAAAGGTGGCTGGGGAGGAGGTAGGGAACTGGTTCGTTCGCCCAATATAAAGGATCAAAAATAGAGGAGGCAGGTGGCAGTGGGAGGAGGTAGGGAAACTGGTCTGTTCTGCTCAATATAAAGGATCAAAACTGGAGGAGGCAGGTGGCAGCGGGGAGGAGGTAGGGAACCGGGTCTGATCAAAACTGCAGGTGGCAGTGGGAGGAGGCAGTAGGAAACTGGTCTGTCTGTCCAATATAAAGGATCAAAAATAGAGGAGGCAGGTGGCAGCGGGAGGAGGTAGGGAACTGGTCTGTCGCCCAATATAAAGGATCAAAACTGGAGGAGGCAGGTGGCAGTGGGAGGAGGTAGGGAACTGGTCTGTTCGTTCAATATCAAGGATCAAAACTGGAGGAGGCAGGTGGCAGTGGGAGGAGGTAGGGAACTGGTCTGTCTGCCCAATATAAAGGATCAAAACTGAGGAGGCAGGTGGCAGTGTGGAGGAGGTAGGGAACTGGTCTGTCTGCCCAATATAAAGGATCAAAAACTGGAGGAGGCAGGTGGCAGTGGGAGGAGGTAGGGAACTGGTCTGTCTGCTCAATATAAAGGATCAAAACTGGAGGAGGCAGGTGGCAGCGGGAGGAGGTAGGGAACTGGTCTGTTCGCCTAATATAAAGGGATCAAAAATTGAGGGAGGCAGGTGGCAGTGGGAGGAGGTAGGGAACTGGTTCGTTCTCGCTCAATATAGCGATCAAAATTGAGGAGGCAGGTGGGCAGTGGGAGGAGGTAGGGAATCGGTCTGTCTGCCCAATATAAAGGATCAAAACTGGAGGAGGCAGGTGGCAGTGGAGGAGGTAGGGAACTGGTCTGTCTGCCCACTATAAAGGATCAAAACTGGAGGAGGCAGGTGGCAGCGGAGGAGGTAGGGAACTGGTCTGTCTGCCCAATATAAAGGATCAAAACTGGAGGAGGCAGGTGGCAGCGGGAGGAGGTAGGGAACTGGTCTGTCTGCCCAATATAAAGGATCAAAACTGGAGGAGGCAGGTGGCAGCGGGAGGAGGTAGGGAACTGGTCTGTCTGCCCAATATAAAGGATCAAAACTGGAGGAGGCAGGTGGCAGCGGGAGGAGGTAGGGAACTGGTCTGTCTGCCCAATATAAAGGATCAAAACTGGAGGAGGCAGGTGGCAGCGGGAGGAGGTAGGGAACTGGTCTGTCTGCCCAATATAAAGGATCAAAACTGGAGGAGGCAGGTGGCAGCGGAGGAGGTAGGGAACTGGTCTGTCTGCCCAATATAAAGGATCAAAACTGGAGGAGGCAGGTGGCAGCGGGAGGAGGTAGGGAACTGGTCTGTCTGCCCAATATAAAGGATCA
>NW_027030310.1:0-2111 GCF_034236695.1 Oncorhynchus nerka
CTAGTCAGTTATACTAACCTCTCTGGTTGGAGTTACCTAGCCATTAATAACCTCTAGTCAGTTATACTAACCTCTCTGGTTGGAGTTACCTAGCCATTAATAACCTCTAGTCAGTTATACTAACCACTATGTGTCTCTCTGGTTGGAGTTACCTAGCCATTAATAACCTCTAGTCAGTTATACTAACCTCTCTGGTTGGAGTTACCTAGCCATTAATAACCTCTAGTCAGTTATACTAACCTCTCTGGTTGGAGTTACCTAGCCATTAATAACCTCTAGTCAGTTATACTAACCTCTCTGGTTGGAGTTACCTAGCCATTAATAACCTCTAGTCAGTTATACTAACCTCTCTGGTTGGAGTTACCTACATTAATAACCTCTAGTCAGTTATACTAACCTGCTCTGGTTGGAGTTACCTAGCCATTAATAACCTCTAGTCAGTTATACTAACCTCTCTGGTTGGAGTTACCTATCCATTAATAACCTCTAATCAGTTATACTAACCCTCTGGTTGGAGTTACCTAGCCATTAATAACCTCTAGTCAGTTATACTAACCTCTCTGGTTGGAGTTACCTAGCCATTAATAACCTCTAGTCAGTTATACTAACCTCTCTGGTTGGAGTTACCTAGCCATTAATAACCTCTAGTCAGTTATACTAACCTCTCTGGTTGGAGTTACCTAGCCATTAATAACCTCTAATCAGTTATACTAACCTCTCTGGTTGGAGTTACCTAGTCATTAATAACCTCTAGTCAGTTATACTAACCTCTCTGGTTGGAGTTACCTAGCCATTAATAACCTCTAGTCAGTTATACTAACCTCTCTGGTTGGAGTTACCTAGTCCATTAATAACCTCTAGTCAGTTATACTAACCACTATGTGTCTCTGGTTGGAGTTAATAACCTCTAGTCAGTTATACTAACCCTCTGGTTGGAGTTACCTAGCCATTAATAACCTCTAGTCAGTTATACTAACCTTCTCTGGTTGGAGTTACCTATCCATTAATAACCTCTAGTCAGTTATACTAACCTCTCTGGTTGGAGTTACCTAGCCATTAATAACCTCTAGTCAGTTATACTAACCTCTCTGGTTGGAGTTACCTAGCCATTAATAACCTCTAGTCAGTTATACTAACCTCTCTGGTTGGAGTTACCTAGCCATTAATAACCTCTAGTCAGTTATACTAACCTCTCTGGTTGGAGTTACCTAGCCATTAATAACCTCTAGTCAGTTATACTAACCTCTCTGGTTGGAGTTACCTAGCCATTAATAACCTCTAGTCAGTTATACTAACCTCTCTGGTTGGAGTTACCTATCCATTAATAACCTCTAATCAGTTATACTAACCTCTCTGGTTGGAGTTACCTAGCCATTAATAACCTCTAATCAGTTATACTAACCTCTCTGGTTGGAGTTACCTAGCCATTAATAACCTCTAATCAGTTATACTAACCTCTCTGGTTGGAGTTACCTAGCCATTAATAACCTCTAGTCAGTTATACTAACCTCTCTGGTTGGAGTTACCTATCCATTAATAACCTCTAATCAGTTATACTAACCTCTCTGGTTGGAGTTACCTAGCCATTAATAACCTCTAGTCAGTTATACTAACCACTATGTGTCTCTCTGGTTGGAGTTACCTAGCCATTAATAACCTCTAGTCAGTTATACTAACCACTATGTTTCTCTCTGGTTGGAGTTACCTAGCCATTAATAACCTCTAGTCAGTTATACTAACCTCTCTGGTTGGAGTTACCTAGCCATTAATAACCTCTAGTCAGTTATACTAACCTCTCTGGTTGGAGTTACCTATCCATTAATAACCTCTAATCAGTTATACTAACCTCTCTGGTTGGAGTTACCTAGCCATTAATAACCTCTAATCAGTTATACTAACCTCTCTGGTTGGAGTTACCTAGCCATTAATAACCTCTAGTCAGTTATACTAACCTCTCTGGTTGGAGTTACCTAGCCATTAATAACCTCTAATCAGTTATACTAACCTCTCTGGTTGGAGTTACCTATCCATTAATAACCTCTAATCAGTTATACTAACCTCTCTGGTTGGAGTTACCTAGCCATTAATAACCTCTAATCAGTTATACTAAC
>NW_027030311.1:0-2112 GCF_034236695.1 Oncorhynchus nerka
TATTATGAGACCCGCAGGACCAGGATCTATTATGAGAACCACAGGACCAGGATCTTTTATGAGACCCACAGGATCAGGACCAGGATCTATTATTTTTTAAAATTTTTATTTCACCTTTATTTAACCAGGTAGGCTAGTTGAGAACAAGTTCTCATTTGCAACTGCGACCTGGCCAAGATAAAGCATAGCAGTGTGAACAGACAACACAGAGTTACACATGGAGTAAGCAATTAACAAGTCAATAACACAGTAGAAATAAAATGGGCAGTCTATATACAATGTGTGCAAAAGGCATGAGGAGGTAGGTGAATAATACAATTTTGCAGATTAACACTGGGGTGATAAAAGATCAGATGGTCATGTACAGGTAGAGATATTGGTGTGCAAAAGAGCAGAAAAGTAAATAAATAAATAAATAAAATAAAAAAACAGTATAAAAACAGTATGGGGATGAGGTAGGTGAAAATGGGTGGGCTATTTACCAATAGACTATGTACAGCTGCAGCGATTGGTTAGCTGCTCGGATAGCTGATGTTTGAAGTTGGTGAGGGAGATAAAAGTCTCCAACTTCAGCGATTTGCAGTTCATTCCAGTCACAGGCAGCAGAGTACTGAACGAAAGGCGGCCAAATGAGGTGTTGGCTTTAGGGATGATCAGTGAGATACACCTGCTGAGCGTGTGCTACGGATGGGTGTTGCCATCGTGACCAGTGAACTGAGATAAGGCGGAGCTACCTAGCATGGACTTGTAGATGACCTGGAGCCAGTGGTCTGGCGACGAATATGTAGCGAGGGCCAGCCGACTAGAGCATGTCGCAGTGGTGGGTGGTATAAGGTGCTTTTGGTGACAAAACGGATGGCACTAGATAGACTGCATCCAGTTTGCTGAGTAGAGTGTTGGACTTTTGTAGATGACATCGGAAATCGAGGACTGTAGGATAGTCAGTTTTACTAGGGTAAGCTTGGCGGCGTGAGTGAAGGAGGCTTTGTTATGAATAGAAAGCCGACTCTTGATTTGATTTTCGATTGAGATGTTTGATGAGTCTGGAAGGAGAGTTTGCAGTCTAGCCAGACACCTAGGTACTTATAGATGTCCACATATTCAAGGTCGGAACCATCCAGGGTGGTGATGCTAGTCGGGCATGCGGGTGCAGGCAGCGATCGGTTGAAAAGCATGCATTTGGTTTTACTCGCTTAAGAGCAGTTGGAGGCCACGGAAGGAGTGCTGTATGGCATTGAAGCTCGCTTTGGAGGTTAGATAGCACAGTGTCCAATGACGGGGCCGAAAGTATATAGAATGGTGTCGTTCATGAGGTGGATCAGGAATCGCCCGCAGCAAGAGCAACATCATTGATATATACAGAGAAAAGAGTCGTGGCCCGAGAATTGAACCCTGTGGCACCCCATAGAGACTGCCAGAGGACCGGACAGCATGCCCTCCGATTTGACACACTGAACTCTGTCTGCAAAGTAATTGGTGAACCAGGCAAGGCAGTCATCCGAGAAACCGAGGCTACTGAGTCTGCCGATAAGAATATGGTGATTGACAGAGTCGAAAGCCTTGGCGAGGTCGATGAAGACGGCTGCACAGTACTGTCTTTTATCGATAGCGGTTATGATATCGTTTAGTACCTTGAGCGTGGCTGAGGTGCACCCGTGACCGGCTCGGAAACCAGATTGCACAGCGGAGAAGGTACGGGGGATTCGAGATGGTCAGTGACCTGTTTGTTGACTTGGCTTTCAAGACCTTAGATAGGCAGGGCAGTGATGGATATAGGGTCTATAGCAGTTTGGGTCCAGGGTGTCTCCCTTTGAAGAGGGGGATGATCATGCAGCTTCAATCCTTGGGGATCTCAGACGATATGAAAGAGAGGTTGAACAGGCTGGTAATAGGGGTTGCGACAATGGCGGCAGATAGTTTCAGAAATAGAGGGTCCAGATTGTCAAGCCCAGCTGATTTGTACGGGTCTAGGTTTTGAGACCCATAGGACCAGGATCAGGATTCACAGGAGACCGCAGGACCAGGACCAGGATCTATTATGATACCCGCAGGGACTTTCAGGGATCTGGCTATGAGACCCACAGGACCAGGATCTATTATGAGACCCGCAGG
>NW_027030312.1:0-2114 GCF_034236695.1 Oncorhynchus nerka
GTGTGCCCATTACAAATAGAATCTTTAGAATGAACCGCCCATTCAGCTTTTTGCACCCATTACAAATAGAATCTTTAGAATGAACCGCCCATTCAAGCTGTGCGACCCATTACAAATAGAGATCTTTAGAATGAACCACGCCGTGTTCTACATGTTCTATGCCAAGCTGTGTGACCCATTACAAATAGAATCTTTAGAATGAACCGCCCCCATTCAAGCTGTGTGGCCCATTGCAAATAGAGATCTTTTAGAATGAACCGCCCCATTCCGGCTGTGCGACCCATTACAAATAGAATCTTTAGAATGAACCGCCCCATTCAAGCTGTGCGACCTAATACAAAAGAATCTTTAGAATGAACCGCCTATTAAGCTATGCGACCCATTACAAATAGAATCTTTAGAATGAACCGCCCCATTCAAGCTGTGCGACCCATTACAAATAGAATCTTTAGAATGAACCACGCCTCCATTCAAGCTGTGCGACCCATTACAAATAGAATCTTTAGAATGAACCGCCCCATTCAAGCTGTGCGACCATTACAAATAGAATCTTTAGAATGAACCGCCCCATTCAAGCTGTGCGACCCATTACAAATAGAATCTTTAGAATGAACCGCCCCATTCAAGCTGTGCGACCCATTACAAATAGAATCTTTAGAATGAACCGCCCCATTCAAGCTGTGCGACCCATTACAAATAGAATCTTTAGAATGAACCGCCCCATTCAAGCTGTGCGACCCATTACAAATAGAATCTTTAGAATGAACCGCCCCATTCAAGCTGTGCGACCCATTACAAATAGAATCTTTAGAATGAACCGCCCCATTCAAGCTGTGCGACCATTACAAATAGAATCTTTAGAATGAACCGCCCCATTCAAGCTGTGCGACCCATTACAAATAGAATCTTTAGAATGAACCGCCCCATTCAAGCTGTGCGACCCATTACAAATAGAATCTTTAGAATGAACCGCCCCATTCAAGCTGTGCGACCCATTACAAATAGAATCTTTAGAATGAACCGCCCCATTCAAGCTGTGCGACCCATTACAAATAGAATCTTTAGAATGAACCGCCCCATTCAAGCTGTGCGACCCATTACAAATAGAATCTTTAGAATGAACCGCCCCATTCAAGCTGTGCGACCCATTACAAATAGAATCTTTAGAATGAACCGCCCCATTCAAGCTGTGCGACCCATTACAAATAGAATCTTTAGAATGAACCGCCCCATTCAAGCTGTGCGAGCCCATTACAAATAGAATCTTTAGAATGAACCGCCCCATTCAAGCTGTGCGACCCATTACAAATAGAATCTTTAGAATGAACCGCCCCATTCAAGCTGTGCGACCCATTACAAATAGAATCTTTAGAATGAACCGCCCCATTCAAGCTGTGCGACCCATTACAAATAGAATCTTTAGAATGAACCGCCCCATTCAAGCTGTGCGACCCATTACAAATAGAATCTTTAGAATGAACCGCCCCATTCAAGCTGTGCGACCCATTACAAATAGAATCTTTAGAATGAACCGCCCCATTCAAGCTGTGCGACCCATTACAAATAGAATCTTTAGAATGAACCGCCCCATTCAAGCTGTGCGACCCATTACAAATAGAATCTTTAGAATGAACCGCCCCATTCAAGCTGTGCGACCCATTACAAATAGAATCTTTAGAATGAACCGCCCCATTCAAGCTGTGCGACCCATTACAAATAGAATCTTTAGAATGAACCGCCCCATTCAAGCTGTGCGACCCATTACAAATAGAATCTTTAGAATGAACCGCCCCATTCAAGCTGTGCGACCCATTACAAATAGAATCTTTAGAATGAACCGCCCCATTCAAGCTGTGGACCCATTACAAATAGAATCTTTAGAATGAACCGCCCCATTCAAGCTGTGCGACCCATTACAAATAGAATCTTTAGAATGAACCGCCCCATTCAAGCTAGCGTATCCCATTACAAATAGAATCTTTAGAATGAACCGCCCCATTCAAGCTGTGCGGAGCCCATTACAAATAGAATCTTTAGAATGAACCGCCCCATTCAAGCTGTGCGATCCCATTACAAATAGAATCTTTAGAATGAACACGCCCCATTCAAGCTGT
>NW_027030313.1:0-2120 GCF_034236695.1 Oncorhynchus nerka
AGACACATCTCAGCATCAACTGTTCAGGGGACTGTGAGTAACAGACACATCTCAACATCAACTGTTCAGGGAGACTGTGAGTAACAGACACATCTCAACATCAACTGTTCAGGAGACTGTGAGTAACAGACACATCTCAACATCAACTGTTCAGGGGAGACTGTGAGTAACAGACACATCTCAACATCAACTGTTCAGGGGAGACTGTGAGTAACAGACACATCTCAACATCAACTGTTCAGGGGAGACTGTGAGTAACAGACACATCTCAACATCAACTGTTCAGGGGAGACTGTGAGTAACAGACACATCTCAACATCAACTGTTCAGAGGAGACTGTAGAAATGTAGACACATCTCAACATCAACTGTTCAGGAGACTGTGAGTAACAGACACATCTCAACATCAACTGTTCAGGGAGACTGTGAGTAACAGACACATCTCAACATCAACTGTTCAGAGGAGACTGTGAGTAACAGACACATCTCAACATCAACTGTTCAGAGGAGACTGTGAGTAACAGACACATCTCAACATCAACTGTTCAGAGGAGACTGTGAGTAACAGACACATCTCAACATCAACTGTTCAGAGGAGACTGTGAGTAACAGACACATCTCAACATCAACTGTTCAGAGGAGACTGTGAGTAACAGACACATCTCAACATCAACTGTTCAGAGGAGACTGTGAGTAACAGACACATCTCAACATCAACTGTTCAGGGGAGACTGTGAGTAACAGACACATCTCAACATCAACTGTTCAGAGGAGACATGAGTAACAGACACATCTCAACATCAACTGTTCAGAGAGACTGTGAGTAACAGACACATCCTCAACATCAACTGTTCAGGGGAGACTGTGAGTAACAGACACATCTCAACATCAACTGTTCAGGGGAGACTGTGAGTAACAGACACATCTCAACATCAACTGTTCAGGGGAGACTGTGAGTAACAGACACATCTCAACATCAACTGTTCAGAGGAGACTGTGAGTAACAGACACATCTCAACATCAACTGTTCAGGGGAGACTGTGAGTAACAGACACATCTCAACATCAACTGTTCAGGGGAGACTGAGTAACAGACACATCTCAACATCAACTGTTCAGGGGAGACTGTGAGTAACAGACACATCTCAACATCAACTGTTCAGGGGAGACTGTGAGTAACAGACACATCTCAACATCAACTGTTCAGGGGAGACTGTGAGTAACAGACACATCTCAACATCAACTGTTCAGTGGAGACTGTGAGTAACAGACACGTCTCAACATCAACTGTTCAGAGGAGACTGTGAGTAACAGACACATCTCAACATCAACTGTTCAGAGGAGACTGTGAGTAACAGACACGTCTCAACATCAACTGTTCAGGGAGACTGTAGTAACAGACACATCTCAACATCAACTGTTCAGGGAGACTGTGAGTAACGAGACACGTCTCAACATCAACTGTTCAGGGAGACTGGAGTAACAGACACATCTCAACATCAACTGTTCAGGGAGACTGTGAGTAACAGACACATCTCAACATCAACTGTTCAGGGAGACTGTGAGTAACAGACACATCTCAACATCAACTGTTCAGAGAGACTGTGAGTAACAGACACATCTCAACATCAACTGTTCAGAGGAGACTGTGAGTAACAGACACATCTCAACATCAACTGTTCAGGGGAGACTGTGAGTAACAGACACATCTCAACATCAACTGTTCAGGGGAGACTGTGAGTAACAGACACATCTCAACATCAACTGTTCAGGGAGACTGTGAGTAACAGACACATCTCAACATCAACTGTTCAGGGAGACTGTGAGTAACAGACACATCTCAACATCAACTGTTCAGGGAGACTGTGAGTAACAGACACATCTCAACATCAACTGTTAGAGGAGACTGTGAGTAACAGACACGTCTCAACATCAACTGTTCAGAGGAGACTGTGAGTAACAGACACATCTCAACATCAACTGTTCAGGGGAGACTGTGAGTAACAGACACATCTCAACATCAACTGTTCAGAGGAGACTGTGAGTAACAGACACGTCTCAACATCAACTGTTCAGAGGAGACTGTGAGTAACAGACACATCTCAACATCAACTGTTCAGGG
>NW_027030314.1:0-2120 GCF_034236695.1 Oncorhynchus nerka
GAGATCCTGTTGCGCCAACAGGGATGTCATGGGGGACATTAACTAGTAGCTACCTCTGTCTCTCTGCCTGGCAGTGCCACGCAGATGCCAGCTGTACAGTGATGGCCATGCTGTCCTGATGCCCCTCAGATGGCACTAACCGTGCCAGGAGAAGGCCACGGTACCTGGCAGAGGGCACACACACACATTAGCCCTGCACGCCAGTACCTTCAACTCAGACCAGGTGGGTTAATCTGGGGTTAATTCTATTGGGCCTCTCTAACAGGGAGAGATGTGAACGGAATGACAGCCATTTGGGGTGTGTGTGTGTTTGTGTGTGTGTGTGTGTGTGTGAGAGACAGCCCTTTGGCTGAGTTCAGCACGTTTCACTCCATCTACAGGAATATTATAATGTACACACCCACAGCGTGTCTCTCTGTCTGTCTGACTGGAGGGGCTTTCTCATCACCATACAGCTCATATTGCTGTGGGGGATAAAGATCCATTTTTGTAGCTGACTATTTGATTGATTGAAAGTATTTAGATGGGAAACTGTACAATTACAAAATGAATATTACAGTATTTGGGAAGAGTGATTACACCTGTGGGGCACATGCCATCACTTCTGTGTCTATCTATCATTCCAGCACTGTTGGTGAGGAGGGCTTGGATTTATTTGAATGAGGCGGAGATCAATGGAAAAGTTATATGAGAGACAGAGCTAAACTAGTCTGAAATACCTTGGTGGAGTGAATAGGCAGGGTGTGTGTGTGTGTGCGTGTGTGTGTGCGTGCGTGCGTGCGTGCGTGTGTGTGTGTGCGTGCGCGTGTGCGTGTGAGATAGAATCATCAAAAACATCCTGATTTGAGGAATAATGATATGTATTAAAAGCCTCTGGCTGTTTATTTCTTTATTTTAATTTCACCTTTATTTAACCAGGTGGCCAGTTGACAACACCTTTTTTTAACCAGGTGGCCAGTTGACAACACCTTTATTTAACCAGGTGGCCAGTTGACAACACCTTTATTTAACCAGGTGGCCAGTTGAGAACAAGTTCTCATTTACAACTGCGACCTGGCCATGAATGATGTCATGGATGATGTCATGGATGATGCCATGGAAGACTTCATGGATGATGCCATGGATGATGTTTCTAATATAACATCTATGATCAGTTAAGCATGTGAAGTACCAATGATCTTTTTGTAAATGTACCAGACCACAATGTACAATAGGCCTATCTACACAGTCACACAGAGCAGAGCCCTGTTCAAGTCTCACTGCAGACTGTTAAAAGAGAGATATAGAGAGAACCAGTTATAAAATGAATATAAGGTTCAGATGTTTGAAGGTTCATTAAAACTGAACAAATGAATCCCCTCCGAAAAAACATAACAATGTAAAACAATCCTTCAAGTGTTTTATTATCTTTTGACAATGTGACAAAATATGTATATCTTCCCATCTTTGATTAGTCCCTCACATGAGCAAATCTAAGGGTCCTTAGATAATAACTGTCAGAAACAGACTGGGCTTTGACTTTGTCTGCCTCCATTCTCTTCGACAATCCCTCTACAAGGAGCCTTCATAACACAAAACCACAGTAAACAAAGAGCCTTCATAACACAACACCACAGCAAACAAAGAGCCTTCCTAACACAACACCACAGTAAACAAAGAGCCTTCATAACACAACACCACAGTAAACAAAGAGCCTTCACTAACACAACACCACAGTAAACAAAGAGCCTTCATAACACAACAACACCACAGTAAACAAAGAGCCTTCATAACACAACACCACAGTAAACAAAGAGCCTTCATAACACAACACCACAGTAAACAAAGAGCCTTCTAACACAACACCACAGTAAACAAAGAGCCTTCATAACACAACACCACAGTAAACAAAGAGCTCTATGACACCCAGTAACAAAGACCTTCATAACACCACAGTAAACAAAGAGCCTTTATAACACAACACCACAGTAAACAAAGAGCCTTCATAACACAACACCACAGTAAACAAAGAGCCTTCATAACACTAACACAGTAAACAAAGAGGCTTCATAACACAACACCACAGTAAACAAAGAGCCTTCATAACACAACACCACAGTAAACAAAGAGCCTTCATAACA
>NW_027030315.1:0-2123 GCF_034236695.1 Oncorhynchus nerka
CTGTCCTCTTCATCTGTTCTCTGTCCTCTTCATCTGTTCTCTGTCCTCTTATCTGTCCTTCATCTGTTCTCTGTCCTCTTCATCTGTTCTCTGTCCTCTTCATCTGTTCTCTGTCCTCTTCATCTGTTCTCTGTCCTCTTCATCTGTTCTCTGTCCTCTTCATCTGTTCTCTGTCCTCTTCATCTGTTCTCTGTCCTCTTCATCTGTTCTCTGTCCTCTTCATCTGTTCTCTGTCCTCTTCGTCTGTTCTCTGTCCTCTTCATCTGTTCTCTGTCCTCTTCATCTGTTCTCTGTCCTCTTCATCTGTTCTCTGTCCTCTTCATCTGTCCTCTTCATCTGTTCTCTGTCCTCTTCATCTGTTCTCTGTCCTCTTCATCTGTTCTCTGTCCTCTTCATCTGTTCTCTGTCCTCTTCATCTGTATCTGTTCTCTGTCCTCTTCTCTGTCTGTTCTCTGTCCTCTTCATCTGTTCTCTGTCCTCTTCATCTGTTCTCTGTCCTCTTCATCTGTTCTCTGTCCTCTTCATCTGTCCTCTTCATCTGTTCTCTGTCCTCTTCATCTGTTCTCTGTCCTCTTCATCTATTCTCTTCATCTGTTCTCTGTCCTCTTCGTCTGTTCTCTGTCCTCTTCGTCTGTTCTCTGTCCTCTTCATCTGTTCTCTGTCCTCTTCGTCTGTTCTCTGTCCTCTTCGTCTGTTCTCTGTCCTCTCCATCTGTTCTCTGTCCTCTTCATCTGTTCTCTGTCCTCTTCATCTGTTCTCTGTTCTCTTCATCTGTTCTCTGTCCTCTTCATCTGTTCTCTGTCCTCTTCATCTGTCCTCTTCATCTGTCCTGTCCTCTTCATCTGTCCTGTCCTCTTCATCTGTTCTCTGTCCTCTTCATCTGTTCTCTGTCCTCTTCATCTGTTCTCTTCATCTGTTCTCTGTCCTCTTCATCTGTTCTCTGTCCTCTTCATCTGTTCTCTGTCCTCTTCATCTGTTCTCTGTCCTCTTCATCTGTTCTCTGTCCTCTTCATCTGTTCTCTTCATCTGTTCTCTGTCCTCTTCATCTGTTCTCTGTCCTCTTCATCTGTTCTCTGTCCTCTTCATCTGTTCTCTGTCCTCTTCATCTGTTCTCTGTCCTCTTCGTCTGTTCTCTGTCCTCTTCATCTGTTCTCTGTCCTCTTCATCTGTTCTCTGTCCTCTTCATCTGTTCTCTGTCCTCTTCATCTGTTCTCTGTCCTCTTCATCTGTTTCTCTGTCCTCTTCATCTGTCTCTCTTCATCTGTCCGTCTTCATCTGTTCTCTGTCCTCTTCATCTGTTCTCTGTCCTCTTCATCTGTTCTCTGTCCTCTTCATCTGTTCTCTGTCCTCCTCGTCATCTGTTCTCTGTCCTCTTCATCTGTTCTCTGTCCTCTTCATCTGTTCTCTGTCCTCTTCATCTGTTCTCTGTCCTCTTCATCTGTTCTCTGTCCTCTTCATCTGTTCTCTGTCCTCTTCATCTGTTCTCTGTCCTCTTCATCTGTTCTCTACTCTTCATCTGTTCTCTGTCCTCTTCATCTGTTCTCTGTCCTCTTCATCTGTCGTCTCTTCATCTGTTCTCTGTCCTCTTCATCTGTTCTCTGTCCTCTTCATCTGTTCTTCTTCATCTGTTCTCTGTCCTCTTCGTCTGTTCTCTGTCCTCTTCAGTCTGTTCTCTGTCCTCTTCATCTGTTCTCTGTCCTCTTTCGTCTGTTCTCCTGTCCTCTTCGTCTGTTCTCTGTCCTCTTCATCTGTTCTCTGTCCTCTTCATCTGTTCTCTGTCCTCTTCATCTGTTCTCTGTCTCTCTTCATCTGTTCTCTGTCCTCTTCATCTGTTCTCTGTCCATCTGTCTCTGTCCTCTTCATCTGTTCTCTGTCCTCTTCATCTGTTCTCTTGTCCTCTTCATCTGTTCTCTGTCCTCTTCATCTGTTCTCTGTCCCTTCATCTGTTCTCTTCATCTGTTCTCTGTCCTCTTCATCTGTCTCTGTCCTCTTCATCTGTTCTCTGTCCTCTTCATCTGTTCTCTGTCCTCTTCATCTGTTTCTCTGTCCATCTTCATCTGTCTCTCTGTTCTCTCTTCATCTGTTCTCTGTCCTCTTCATCTAGTCATCATCTGTCCTCTTCA
>NW_027030316.1:0-2124 GCF_034236695.1 Oncorhynchus nerka
TCATAGGATTCCAAACTCATTTCTATGGCAACACAGTTGTCCATTTTGTAAACAAACATTTTCGAACGTGTGTTGCCAAGATACATCTAACCGACGTTCTATGGAACGTTTTCTGTGCGAAAACAACAACTTCTGTTTGCTGCTGACAACAAACTGGATTGATTTTTCAGACCTGAGAACAATCGACTGGAAAATGCCTGGGTGCTTTTCAAGACTGGCAGAGAGAGTGCGTGGACGTCCTGCGGCCTACTGCGTCGACAGGTTGTTCAAACTCATTTGTGGCTTGTTTTTCTTGTCTTTTTCTGTTTTGCAGGGTTCGTGATCGTCGACAGATGGACAGCGACTTAGAAGAGGGTATGTGGAGTTTAACACTCTTATTTTACTTCATTTAACAATGTCATTATAATTTGCGAAATACAGAGATGGCCGCCTCGCTTCGGCGTTCCTGAGGAAACTATGCAGTTTTTTGTTTTTACGTGTTATTTCTTACATTAGTACCCCAGGTCATCTTAGGTTTCATTACATACAGTCGAGAAGAACTACTGAATATAAGATCAGCGTCAACTCACCATCAGTACGACCAAGAATATGTTTTCCGCGACCGGATCCTGTGTTCTGCCTTACAAACAGGACAACGGAATGGATCGCATGCAGCGACCCAAGAAAGCGACTCGAAAAAGAGGAAACGTAGCGGTCTTCTGGTCAGACTCCGGACAAGGGCACATCGCGCACCACTCCCAGCATTCTTCTTGCCAATGTCCAGTCTCTTGACAACAAGGTTGATGAAATCCGAGCAAGGGTAGCATTCCAGAGGGACATCAGAGACTGCAATGTTCTCTGCTTCACGGAAACATGGCTTACTGGGAAGACGCTATCCGATGCGGTGCAGCCAACGGGTTTCTCCACGCATCGCGCCGACAGAAACAAACATCTTTCTGGTAAGAAGAGCGGCGTATGCCTCATGACTAACGAGACATGGTGTGATGAAGGAAACATACAGGAACTCAAATCCTTCTGTTCACCTGATTTAGAATTCCTCACAATCAAATGTAGACCGCATTATCTTCCAAGAGAATTCTCTTCGATTATAATCACAGCCGTATATATCCCCCAAGCAGACACATCGATGGCTCTGAGCGAGACTTTATTTAACTCTTTGCAAACTGGAAACCATTTATCCGGAGGCTGCATTCATTGTAGCTGGGGATTTTAACAAAGCTAATCTGAAAACAAGACTCCCTAAATTTTATCAGCATATCGATTGCGCAACCAGGGGTGGTAAAACCTTGGATCATTGTTACTCTAACTTCCGCGACGCATATAAGGCCCTGCCCCGCCCCTCTTTCGGAAAAGCTGACCACGACTCCATTTTGTTGATCCCTGCCTACAGGCAGAAACTTAAACAAGAGGCTCCCACGCTGAGGTCTGTCCAACGCTGGTCAGACCAAGCTGACTCCACACTCCAAGACTGCTTCCATCACGTGGACTGGGACATGTTTCGTATTGCGTCAGATGAAAATATTGACGAATACGCTGATTCGGTGTGCGAGTTCATTAGAACGTGCGTCGAAGATGTCGTTCCCATAGCAACGATAAAAACATTCCCAAACCAGAAACCGTGGATTGATGGCAGCATTCGCGTGAAACTGAAAGCGCGAACCACTGCTTTTAATCAGGGCAAGGTGTCTGGTAACATGTTCGAATATAAACAATGCAGCTATTCCCTCCGCAAGGCTATTAAACAAGCTAAGCGTCAGTACAGAGACAAAGTGGAATCTCAATTCAATGGCTCAGACACAAGAGGCATGTGGCAGGGTCTACAGTCAATCACGGACTACAAGAAGAAACCCAGCCCAGTCACGGACCAGGATGTCTTGCTCCCAGGCAGACTAAATAACTTTTTGCCCGCTTTGAGGACAATACAGTGCCACTGACACGGCCTGCAACGAAAACATGCGGTCTCTCCTTCACTGCAGCCGAGGTGAGTAAGACATTTAAACGTGTTAACCCTCGCAAGGCTGCAGGCCCAGACGGCATCCCCAGCCGCGCCCTCAGAGCATGCGCAGACCAGCTGGCCGGTGTGTTTACGGACATATTCAATCAATCCCTATACCAGTCTGCTGT
>NW_027030317.1:0-2124 GCF_034236695.1 Oncorhynchus nerka
TTCTTCATCTTTAATGTTGACATTCAGCTCCAGTGTTTGACTGCAGTCTTCCAGCTTCACTGATGCCATCTCTGGATCCTGCAGTGCAAACTGGGCTCCACTGTCACAAACAGGACCCAGTGACTATAGGTTTGAACTCAGTGTGGAAGGAGAGAGGCAGGCTGGGTTTGTCCTCACTGTTGATGTTACCGGCCTCAGACTTAATCTGAGTCGGCCACTAGTAATAAAGAGACACGGACACAAAAGTTAGTCTTGAAAGTTCTGGCACTTTATTCTAAAACGATATTGGATCAGGTAGCTAAGCATTGACAACAAACCACTCAATTAATTTCAAATCAGACGAGGCTACGCAACGTAAATGCACTAAACCTATAGTAGAGTTCCTAAATTCACACACATTCAGAAAGTATTCAGACCCCTTGACTTTTCCACGTTTTGTTACGTTACAGCCTTATTATAAAATGGATTCAATAGTTTTTTTCCCTCACCAATCTACAGATGATACCCCATAATGACAAAGCAAAAACATGTTTTTAGATTTTATTTCTCCAAATGTATTAAAAATGAAACTGAAACATCACATTTACATAAGTATTCAGACCCTTTACTCAGTACTTTTTTGGAGCACCTTTGGCAGCGATTACAGCCTCGAGTCTTCTAGGGTATGACGCTACAAGCTTGGCATACCTGTATTTGGGGAGTTTCTCCCAATCTTCTCTGCATTTCCTCTCAAGCTCTGTCAGGTTGGATGGTGGGGATCGCTGAACGGCCATTTTCAGGTCTCTCCAAGGATGTTCGATCTGGTTCAAGTCAGGGGTCTGGCTGGGCCACTCCTGCATTGTCTTGGCTGTGTGCTTAGGGCCGTTGTCCTGTTGGAAGGTGAACCTTCACCCCAGTCTGAGGTCCTTGGAAGGTTTTCATTAAGGATCTCTCTGTAATTTGCTCCATTCATCTTTCCCTCGATTCTGACTAGTCTCGAAGTCCCTGCCGCTGAAAAACATTCCCACAGCATGATGATGCCACCATCATGCTTCACCGTAGGGATGGTGACAGGTTTTCTCCAGATGTGTTTCATCAGACCAGAGAGTCTTGTTTCTCATGGTCTGAGAGTCCTTTAGGTGCCTTTTGGCAAACTCCAAGCGGGTTGTCATGTGCCTTTTACTAAGGACTGGCTTCCGTCTGGACACTGCCATAAAGTGTGGTGGAGTGCTGCAGAGATGGTTGTCCTTCTAGAAGGTTCTCCCATCTCCACAGAGGAACTCTGGAGCTCTGTCAAAATGATCATTGGGTTCTTGGTCACCTCCCTGATCAAGGCCCTTCTACTTGATTACTCAGTTTGGCCGGGGGGGGGCAGCTCTAGGAAGAGTCAATCCTGTCTCAGATCTCTGCGGACAAATCCTTCGACCTCATGGCTTGGTTTTTGCTCTGACGTGCACTGTCAAATGTGGGACCTTATATAGACAGGTGTGTGCATTTCCAAATTATGTCCAATCAATTGAATTTACCACAGGTGGACAACAATCAAGTTGTAGAAACATCTCAAGGATGATCAATGGAAACAGGATGCACCTGACCTCAATTCTGAGTCTCATAGCAAAGGGTCCGAATACTTATGTAAATAAAGAGTTTTCTGTTCGCAAACAAATCTAAAAATCTGTTTTCGCTTTGTCATTATGGCATATTGTGTGTAGATTGATGAGGAAATTTTAAATTTAATCAATTTTAGAATACGGCTAAAGTAACAAAATGTGGAAAAGGGAAAGGGGTCTGAATACTTTCCGAATGCACTGTAAGGAACTGGCAACTCGTTCTCATTCTGAGAAATAAGGTTGGCCACTTGATTTTAACATCTGAACAAAGTGGACAGGCTAACAAGCTTTTCAAACAGTTGGAGACAGAATGGTGTGTTCATAACAATTCAACTGTTAAACCTTGTTATCTAGCAAATAGATCCAAATTGGCTAAACTCGAAATATAAATATTAGCTGGCTAGTCACTAGCACGTGGGCTTGAGAGGTTTTTGAGGCCTGTGTTAATGTTCTATAAACGCCTACAATAAGTTAGTCCTTACTAGTTACATTTGTAACAAAAAAGGGCATCAAATAATACATGATTAGTGGGTGT
>NW_027030318.1:0-2124 GCF_034236695.1 Oncorhynchus nerka
TGTATGTGTTGTCTCTCTTTATGTAGTGTTGTGGTTGTCTCTCTTTATGTATTTGTGTTGTCTCTCTTTATGTAGTGTTGTGTTGTCTCTCTTTATGTAGTCTTGTGTTGTCTCTCTTTATGTAGTTGTGTGTGACTGTCTCTCTTTATGTAGTGTTGTGGTTGTCTCTCTTTATGTAGTGTTGTGGTGTCTCTCTTTATGTAGTGTTGTGGTGTCTCTCTTTATGTAGTATTGTGGTGTCTCTCTATGTAGTGTTGTGTTGCCTCTCTTTATGTAGTGTTGTGTTGTCTCTCTTTATGTAGTGATGTGGTTGTCTCTCTTTATGTAGTGTTGTCTCTCTTTATGTAGTGTTGTGTTGTCTCTCTTTATGTAGTGTTGTCTCTCTTTATGTAGTGTTGTGGTGTCTCTCTATATGAGTATTGTGTTGTCTCTCTTTATGTAGTGTTGTGGTGCCTCTCTTTATGTAGTGTTGTTGGTGTCTCTCTTTATGTAGTGTTGTGGTGTCTCTCTTTATGTAGTGTTGTGGTGTCTCTCTTTATGTAGTGTTGTGTTGTCTCTCTATATGTTAGTGATGTGGTGTCTCTCTTTATGTAGTCTGTGGTGTCTCTCTTTATGCAGTGTTGTGTTGTCTCTCTTTATGTAGTCTTGTGTTGTCTCTCTATGTAGTCTTGTGTTTGCCTCTCTATATGTAGTCTTGTGGTGTCTCTTTATGTAGTCTTGTGGTGTCTCTCTTTATGTAGTCTTGTGGTGTCTCTCTTTTATGTAGTGTTGTGGTGTCTCTCTTTTATGTAGTGTTGTGTTGTCTCTCTTTATGTAGTCTTGTGTTTGTCTCTCTTTATGTAGTCTTGTGTTGTCTCTCTTTATGTAGTCTTGTGTTGTCTCTCTTTATGTAGTCTTGTGTTGTCTCTCTTTATGTAGTCTTGTATTTGTCTCTCTTTATGTAGTCTTGTCTCTCTTTATGTAGTCTTGTCTCTCTTTATGTAGTCTTGTCTCTCTTTATGTAGTCTTGTCTCTCTTTATGTAGTCTTGTCTCTCTTTATGTAGTGTTGTCTCTCTTTATGTAGTGTTGTCTCTCTTTATGTAGTGTTGTCTCTCTTTATGTAGTGTTGTCTCTCTTTATGTAGTGTTGTCTCTCTTTATGTAGTCTTGTGTTGTCTCTCTTTATGTAGTCTTGTGGTGTCTCTCTTTATGTAGTGTTGTGTTGTCTCTCTTTATGTAGTGTTGTGTTGTCTCTCTTTATGTAGTCTTGTGTTGTCTCTCTTTATGTAGTCTTGTGTTGTCTCTCTTTATGTAGTCTTGTGTTGTCTCTCTTTATGTAGTCTTGTGTTGTCTCTCTTTATGTAGTCTTGTGTTGTCTCTCTTTATGTAGTCTGTGTGTCTCTCTTTATGTAGTCTTGTCTCTCTTTATGTAGTCTTGTGTTGTCTCTCTTTATGTAGTCTTGTGGTGTCTCTCTTTATGTAGTGTTGTGGTGTCTCTCTTTATGTAGTGTTGTCTCTCTTTATGTAGTGTTGTCTCTCTTTATGTAGTGTTGTCTCTCTTTATGTAGTGTTGTCTCTCTTTATGTAGTGTTGTCTCTCTTTATGTAGTGTTGTGTTGTCTCTCTTTATGTAGTCTTGTGTTGTCTCTCTTTATGTAGTGTTGTGTTGTCTCTCTTTATGTAGTGTTGTGTTGTCTCTCTTTATGTAGTGTTGTGGTGTCTCTCTTTATGTAGTGTTGTGTGTCTCTCTTTATGTAGTGTTGTCTCTCTTTATGTAGTGTTGTCTCTCTTTATGTAGTGTTGTCTCTCTTTATGTAGTGTTGTCTCTCTTTATGTAGTGTTGTCTCTCTTTATGTAGTGTTGTCTCTCTTTATGTAGTGTTGTCTCTCTTTATGTAGTGTTGTCTCTCTTTATGTAGTGTTGTCTCTCTTTATGTGAGTGTTGTCTCTCTTTATGTAGTGTTGTCTCTCTTTGTAGTGTTGTCTCTCTTTATATGGTCTTGTGTTGTCTCTCTGTATGTAGCGTAGTCTGTGAGTGTTGTCGCTCTCTTTATGTGGTGTTGTGGTAGTCTCCTCTTTATGCAGTGTTGTGTATGTCTCTCTTTATGTAGTGTTGTGTTGTCTCTCTTTTATGTAGTGTTGTGTTG
>NW_027030319.1:0-2124 GCF_034236695.1 Oncorhynchus nerka
GTTAGCTGGCAGCCTGGGCCATTTCTTCCAAGACCAAAAAGTAGGCCCATAATTAATCCTGACCTAAATGTAAGGTGCTTTTGGGTTACAGCGGCCAAACCGTTGAGGCTAGAAAAACAATTCAACCACAGGAATGTTTTTGAGGTCCTCTTTATCTACTCCGGCCAATGTGAAATGAATGTATGTATATAGGCAACTAGGTCGGACCGACAGAGACGGAATGTCTCTATCTGGTTCCTTTCCGGCCAACTCCTCCGGAAAATCACAAATAAAATAAAATATATTTAAAAAGAAATATAAAAAAATATGTATATATATTAAAAAATATATATATTTTTAAATGTACAAGAAAAAAAAAGAAGAAAATATTTTTCCATAAAATTTTCAATTTTTTTGGTCTTCACCTTCAAATCAAATCAAATGTATTTATATAGCTTAGTACATCAGCTGATATCTCAAAGTGCTGTACAGAAACCCAGCCTAAAACCCCAAACAGCAAGCAATGCAGGTGTAGAAGCACGGTGGCTAGGAAACTCCTAGAAAGGCCAAAACCTAGGAAGAAACCTAGAGAGGAACCAGGCTATGTGGGGTGGCCAGTCCTCTTCTGGCTGTGCCGGTGGAGATTATAACAGAACATAGCCAAGATGTTCAAATGTTCATAAATGACCAGCATGGTCGAACAATAGTAAGGCAGAACAGAACAGTTGAAACTGGACAGCAGTCACTATGTCAGGTAGTCCTGGGACATGGTCCTAGGGCTCAGGGTCATTGAAAACTGGGCAGCAGCATGGCCAGGTGAGGAGTCATGTCAGGTAGTCCGGGCATGGTCCAGGGTAGTCCTGGGGCATGGTCATGTCAGGTAGGGTCCTCAGGTCCTCCGAGAGAGAGAAAGAAAGAGAGAAGGAGAGAATTAGAGAACGCACACTTAGATTCACAGGACACCGAATAGGGACAGGAGAAGTACTCCAGATATAACAGGGTCTTCTTTCCCCCGCTGATTCCGCCAAGCCCGTTCCCCTTGGCTGTGGTTTCGCTAGATAGTAGGTAGGGACAGTGGGAATCTCGTTCATCCATTCATAAGCTTCACTAATTAGATGACGAGGCATTTGGCTACCTTAAGAGAGTCATAGTTACGACTGTCGTCAACACATCGCCCTTGTCGAGCTCCCTCACTTTCGTGAGGAACACACCGGTTACGCGCGACTCAGGAATGTATGCACGCTGCGGTCGGACATCCTCAAATGGAAGCCCGGTCGAGTCACGCCGACATAATCGTCATGGCAAACATTCTGCGTTATATACTGCCATTCAGTAGCCCCAAACTAAACTAACCAGGGTCTTTACAGAGGGCTTTACGCCCGGTCGACATCAATTGCCTGCACATTACTCATAGAGAGAAAATCCCCCACGTCACCCGCATGTACTTTCATCACAGCCATCAACCGAGAGTGGACTAGGCGGAGCAGAGAACGCTGGTATCTCATCATCCTTCCTGCCAGCCTCCTAGACAAGCCATAGGGGATAACCACTCTTTACCTTCGCATTATTGATATTCTCCACTCGCGTGGGGGCCACAGTCACCCGAAGGTGATTTGAGTGCAAATGCTCAGGTGGGCATGCCTCATCGAATTCCTCTAGTGGCCTCGCCCAGTAGGTTCCCTGACTGTCTATAGGCGAGCCCACGGCAAATCTTTGGTCGAGGAGGTCAGTCAGAGATCCACTGCCACGCCTTCCACAGGGGAAGTGCCACCGTGACACCTTTACTTACTCCTGACCCCATGCCTTGCGCCCTGTGACATGAGCCTCCTTGCAATGACCTATCAGCCGCAGGGCCCAAATGGCCTTCGGCCGTGAGTCTCCGAACGTAGGGGGACAAAACACATATAGTGTGTGAGGTCCCGCCTCTCAGGCAAGCCTGAGGCCTGGTAGGCCGGGGGCCAATGGCCAGTCACATGCCATTCCACTTCATGCCCAAAGAGCGTGAGAGAGCTCCCACCATGACGTGTAGAGTCCCGCCTGTCAACTGAGGCCTGGTAGCAGATAAACATGACACCGCCATCCCCATTTAATGTTCACTCTTGACAGGCGGTGTTCGATTCGAACCACGTGGTTCAGAGCTGCACA
>NW_027030320.1:0-2126 GCF_034236695.1 Oncorhynchus nerka
CACATCCTTCATCTACAACGTATAATAATAGACTTACACATCCTTCATCACAACGTATAATAATAGACTTACACATCCTTCATCACAACGTATAATAATAGACTTACACATCCTTCATCACAACGTATAATACTAGACTTACACATCCTTCATCACAACGTATAATAATAGACTTACACATCCTTCATCACAACGTATAATAATAGACTTACACATCCTTCATCACACATCCTTCATCTGACAACGTATAATACTAGACTTACACATCCTTCATCACAACGTATAATAATAGACTTACACATCCTTCATCACTAACATGTATAATAATAGACTTACACATCCTTCATCACAACGTATAATAATAGACTTACACATCCTTCATCACAACGTATAATAATAGACTTACACATCCTTCATCACAACGTATAATAATAGACTTACACATCCTTCATCACAACGTATAATAATAGACTTACACATCCTTCATCACACATCCTTCATCACAACGTATAATACTAGACTTACACATCCTTCATCACAACGTATAATAATAGACTTACACATCCTTCATCACAACGTATAATAATAGACTTACACATCCTTCATCACAACGTATAATAATAGACTTACACATCCTTCATCACAACGTATAATAATAGACTTACACATCCTTCATCACAACGTATAATAATAGACTTACACATCCTTCATCACAACGTGTAATAATAGACTCACACATCCTTCATCACAACGTATAATAATAGACTTACACATCCTTCATCACAACGTATAATACTAGACTTACACATCCTTCATCACAACGTGTAATAATAGACTTACACATCCTTCATCACAACGTATAATAATAGACTTACACATCCTTCATCACAACGTATAATAATAGACTTACACATCCTTCATCACAACGTATAATAATAGACTTACACATCCTTCATCACAACGTGTAATAATAGACTTACACATCCTTCATCACACATCCTTCATCACAACGTATAATACTAGACTTACACATCCTTCATCACAACGTATAATAATAGACTTACACATCCTTCATCACACATCCTTCATCACAACGTAATAATAGACTTACACATCCTTCATCACAACGTATAATACTAGACTTACACATCCTTCATCACAACGTATAATAATAGACTTACACATCCTTCATCACACATCCTTCATTACAACGTATAATAATAGACTTACACATCCTTCATCACAACGTATAATAATAGACTTACACATCCTTCATCACACATCCTTCATCACAACGTGTAATAATAGACTTACACATCCTTCATCACAACGTATAATAATAGACTTACACATCCTTCATCACAACGTGTAATAACTAGACTCACACATCCTTCATCACAACGTATAATAATAGACTTACACATCCTTCATCCACATCCTTCATTACACATCCTTCATCACAACATGTAATAATAGACTTACACATCCTTCATTACACATCCTTCATCACAACGTATAATAATAGACTTACACATCCTTCATCACAACGTATAATAATAGACTTACACATCCTTCATCACAACGTGTAATAATAGACTTACACATCCTTCATCACAACGTATAATAATAGACTTACACATCCTTCATCACAACGTATAATAATAGACTTACACATCCTTCATCACAACGTTCATACTAATAATGCTTATACACCTTATCACATCCTTCATCACAACGTATAATAATAGACTTACACATCCTTCATCACACATCCTTCATCACATCCTTCATTACACATCCTTCATCACAACGTATAATAATAGACTTATACATCCTTCATCACAACGTATATAATCGACTTACACATCCTTCATCACAACGTGTAATAATAGACTTACACATCCATTCATCCATCCAACGTATAATAATAGACTTACACATCCTTCATCACACATAATACTAGACTTACATTCATCACTTCATCACAACGTATAATAATAGACTTACACATCCTTCATCACAACGTGTAATACTAGACTTAACATCCTTCATCACAACGTATAATAATAGACTTACACATCCTTCATCACAACGTATAATAATAGACTTACACATCCTTCATCACA
>NW_027030321.1:0-2126 GCF_034236695.1 Oncorhynchus nerka
TTTTATGACCTATATTGTAAAACAACCATGTATTGTATGACCTATATTGTAAAACAACCATGTATTTTATGACCTATATTGTAAAACAACCATGTATTGTATGACCTATATTGTAAAACAACCATGTATTTTATGACCTATATTGTAAAACAACCATGTATTTTATGACCTATATTGTAAAACAACCATGTATTGTATGACCTATATTGTAAAACAACCATGTATTGTATGACCTATATTGTAAAACAACCATGTATTTTATGACCTATATTGTAAAACAACCATGTATTGTATGACCTATATTGTAAAACAACCATGTATTTTATGACCTATATTGTAAAACAACCATGTATTTTATGACCTATATTGTAAAACAACCATGTATTGTATGACCTATATTGTAAAACAACCATGTATTGTATGACCTATATTGTAAAACAACCATGTATTTTATGACCTATATTGTAAAACAACCATGTATTGTATGACCTATATTGTAAAACAACCATGTATTTTATGACCTATATTGTAAAACAACCATGTATTTTATGACCTATATTGTAAAACAACCATGTATTGTATGACCTATATTGTAAAACAACCATGTATTTTATGACCTATATTGTAAAACAACCATGTATTTTATGACCTATATTGTAAAACAACCATGTATTGTATGACCTATATTGTAAAACAACCATGTATTTTATGACCTATATTGTAAAACAACCATGTATTGTATGACCTATATTGTAAAACAACCATGTATTGTATGACCTATATTGTAAAACAACCATGTATTGTATGACCTATATTGTAAAACAACCATGTATTGTATGACCTATATTGTAAAACAACCATGTATTTTATGACCTATATTGTAAAACAACCATGTATTTTATGACCTATATTGTAAAACAACCATGTATTGTATGACCTATATTGTAAAACAACCATGTATTGTATGACCTATATTGTAAAACAACCATGTATTTTATGACCTATATTGTAAAACAACCATGTATTTTATGACCTATATTGTAAAACAACCATGTATTTTATGACCTATATTGTAAAACAACCATGTATTTTATGACCTATATTGTAAAACAACCATGTATTTTATGACCTATATGCAATGTTTTCTGTATCTTTTTAAATGTATATTTATTTCACCTTTATTTAACCAGGTAAGCAAGTTGAGAACAAGTTCTCATTTACGATTGCGACCTGGCCAAGATAAAGCAAAGCAGTTCGAAACATACAACGACACAGAGTTGCACATGGAGTAAAACAAACATACAGTCAATAATACAGTAGAAACATGAGTCTATATACAATGTGAGCAAATGAGGTGAGAAGGGAGGTAAAGGCAAAAAAAGACCATGGTGGCAAAGTAAATACAATATAGCAAGTAAAACACTGGAATGGTAGATTTGCAGTGGAAGAATGTGCAAAGTAGAGAGAAATGATGGGGGTGCAAAGGAGCAAAATAAATAAATACAGTAGGGGGAGAGGTAGTGGTTTGTGCTAAATTATAGATGGGCTATGTACAGGTGCAGTAATCTGTGAGCTGCTCTGACAGCTGGTGCTTAAAGCTAGTGAGGGAGATAAGTGTTTCCAGTTTCAGAGATTTTTGCAGTTCGTTCCAGTCATTGGCAGCAGAGAACTGGAAGGAGAGGTAAGAATTGGTTTTATGGGTGACCAGAGAGATATACCTGCTGGAGTGCGTGCTACTGGTGGGTGCTGAGATAAGGGGGGACTTTACCTAGCAGGGTCTTGTAGATGACCTGGAGCCAGTGGGTTTGGCGACGAGTATGAAGCGAGGGCCAGCCAACGAGAGCGTACAGGTCGCAGTGGTGGGTAGTATATGGGGCTTTGGTGACAACGGATGGCACTGTGATAGACTGCATCCAATTTATTGAGTAGGGTATTGGAGGCTATTTTGTAAATGAAGTCGTCGAGGATCGGTAGGATGGTCAGTTTTACAAGGGTATGTTTGGCAGCATGAGTGAAGGATGCTTTGTTGCGAAATCTAGAATTGGCTTCCTATTTAACTTTGGATGTTTGATGTGAGTCTGGAAGGAGAGTTTACAGTCTAACCAGACACCTAGGTATTTGTAGTT
>NW_027030322.1:0-2126 GCF_034236695.1 Oncorhynchus nerka
GGCAGCGTAGCCTAGTGGTTAGGCGTTGGACTAGTAACCTACTCTGTTGTTTATAGCAGAGCGCGGCAGGAGTAGCCTAGTGGTTAGAGCGTTGGGCTAGTAACCTACTCTGTTGTTTATAACGGAGGCGGCAGTGTAGCCTAGTGGTTAGAGCGTTGGGCTAGTAACCTACTCTGTTGTTTATAACGGAGCGGCAGCGTAGCCTAGTGGTTAGAGCGTTGGACTAGTAACCTACTCTGTTGTTTCCAGCCAACTTGACACAACTGTGGAAAGCAACACCTTGTAGAGAGTCCATGTCCCAATGAATTGAGAGGATGTTCTGAGGGCAAGTCAATATTAGGAAGGTGTTTCTAATGTTTTGTACACTCAGTTTAGATAGATTAGTCAAGTTGTTTTACCTGAGCATAACCCCAAAACGACGGACTAATTAGCCTACTCTGTTGTTTATGATTGTGTGGTCATGGAAGACTGATTGGGTTCATAGCTGCTATCAGAATGGCAGGCTTTGACCACTACTGGAAAGGGCTATTTGCATGTGGAAATGTAATGCCATATGCTGCATTTGTTATAGGCCTTTTGTTGACCTTTTTGTCTGCGACACTTTGACATCTGGATCATTTGCAGCTGTTTGAGTCTATCAGAAGTGTGTGAGTTTGAGGAGGTGTCCGTTCGGCCTATGGGCAGCCTTTATAATCAGCACCAATTAGACTGAGCAATAAAAGCTCCCCATGGTCTTCTTAAATGAAACTAGTTGTTGACAGTATGGAGTGCAATACCACGGGGGAGTTTAGAAGGGAGGAACTAAACCACGGGGAGTTTAGAAGGGAGGAACTAAACCACGGGGGGAGTTTAGAAGGGAGGAACTAAACCACGGGGGAGTTTAGAAGGGAGGAACTAAACTAGGGGGAGTTTAGAAGGGAGGAACTAAACCACGGGGGGAGTTTAGAAGGGAGGAACTCAACTAGGGGGAGTTTAGAAGGGAGGAACTAAACTAGGGGGAGTTTAGAAGGAAGGAACTAAACCACGGGGGAGTTTAGAAGGGAGGAACTAAACCACGGGGAGTTTAGAAGGGAGGAACTATACCACGGGGAGTTTAGAAGGGAGGAACTAAACCACGGGGAGTTTAGAAGGGAGGAACTATACCACAGGGGAGTTTAGAAGGGAGGAACTAAACCACGGGGAGTTTAGAGGAGGAACTAACCACGGGGAGTTTAGAAGGAGGAACTAAACCAGGGGAGTTTAGAAGGGAGGAACTATACCACGGGGGAGTTTAGAAGGGAGGAACTATACCACGGGGGAGTTTAGAAGGGAGGAACTAAACCACGGGGAGTTTAGAAGGGAGGAACTAAACCACGGGGAGTTTAGAAGGGAGGAACTAAACCACGGGGGAGTTTAGAAGGGAGGAACTAAACCACAGGGGAGTTTAGAAGGGAGGAACTATACCACGGGGGAGTTTAGAAGGGAGGAACTAAACCACGGGGAGTTTAGAAGGGAGGAACTAAACCACGGGGAGTTTAGAAGGGAGGAACTAAACCACGGGAGTTTAGAAGGGAGGAACTAAACCACGGGGGAGTTTAGAAGGGAGGAACTAAACCACAGGGAGTTTAGAAGGGAGGAACTAAACCACGGGGGAGTTTAGAAGGGAGGAACTAAACCACGGGGGAGTTTAGAAGGGAGGAACTCAACTAGGGGGAGTTTAGAAGGGAGGAACTAAATTAGGGGGAGTTTAGAAGGGAGGAACTAAACCACGGGGAGTTTAGAAGGGAGGAACTATACCACAGGGGAGTTTAGAAGGGAGGAACTAAACCACGGGGAGTTTAGAAGGGAGGAACTATACCACGGGGAGTTTAGAAGGGAGGAACTAAACCACAGGGAGTTTAGAAGGGAGGAACTAAACCACAGGGGAGTTTAGAAGGGAGGAACTAAACCACGGGGGAGTTTAGAAGGGAGGAACTAAACCACAGGGGAGTTTAGAAGGGAGGAACTCAACTAGGGGGAGTTTAGAAGGGAGGAACTAAACTAGGGGGAGTTTAGAAGGAAGGAACTAAACCACGGGGAGTTTAGAAGGAGGAACTAAACTACGGGGAGTTTAGAAGGGAGGAACTAAACCACGGGGAGTTTAGAAG
>NW_027030323.1:0-2127 GCF_034236695.1 Oncorhynchus nerka
TAAATAGAACTGTTGGCTAACGTATGGAGAAAAAAGGGGAAGCTTGCAAGCCGAAGAACACCATCCCAAACGTGAAGCACGGGGTGGCAGCATCATGTTGTGGGGTGCTTTGCTGCAGGGAGGACTGGTGCATTCACAAAATAGATGGCATCATGAGAAAATAAAATTACGTGGATATATTGAAGCAACATCTCAAGACATCAGGAAGTTAAAGCTTGGTCACAAATGGGTCTTCCAAATGGACAATGACCCCAAACATACTTCCAAAGTTGTGGCAAAATGGCTTAAGGACAACAAAGTCAAGGTATTGGAGAGGCCATCACAAAGCCCTGACCTCAATGCTACAGAAAATTTGTGGGCAGAACTGAAAAGCGTATGCGAGCAAGGAAGCTTGGGAAGCCTTCCGACATGTTTGACCGAAGTTAAACAATATAAAGGCAATGCTACGAAATACACATTGAGTGTATGTAAGCTTCTGACCCACTGGGAATGTGATGAAAGAAATAAAAGCTGAAATGAATCATTCTCTCTAATATTATTTCACATTCTTAAAATAAAGTGGTGATCCTAACTGATCTAAGACTTTTTACTAGGAGTAAATGTCAGGAATTGTGAAACTGAGTTTAAAATGTATTTGGCTAAGGTATATATAAACTTCGACTTCAACTGTGTATATATACAGTGGGGCAAAAAGTATTTAGTCAGCCAAGTTCTCCCACTTAAAAAGATGAGAGAGGCCTGTAATTGTCATCATAGGTACACTTCAACTAGGACAGACAAAATGGTGGAAAATAAGTATTTGGTCAATAACAAAAGTTTATCTCAATACTTTGTTACATACCCTTTGTTGGCAATGACAGAGGTCAAATGTTTTCTGTAAGTCTTCACAAGGTTTCCACACACTGTTTCTGGTATTTTGGCCCATTCCTCCATGCAGATATCCTCTAGAGCAGTGATGTTTTGGGGCTGTTGCTGGGCAACACAGACTTTCAACTCCCTCCAAAGATTTTCTATGGGGTTGAGATCTGGAGACTGGCTAGGCCACTCCAGGACCTTGAAATGCTTCTTACGAAGCCACTCCTTCGTTAACCGGGCGGTGTGTTTGGGATCATTGTCATGCTGAAAGACCCAGCCACGTTTCATCTTCAATGCCCTTGCTGATGGAAGGAGGTTTTCACTCAAAATCTCACGTTACATGGCCCATTCATTCTTTCCTTTACACGGATCAGTCATCCTGGTCCCTTTGCAGAAAAACAGCCCAAAGCATGATTCCACCCCCATGCTTCACAGTAGGTATGGTGTTCTTTGGATGCAACTCAGCAATCTTTGTCCTCCAAACACGACGAGTTGAGTTTTTACCAAAAAGTTCTATTTTGGTTTCATCTGACCATATGGCATTCTCCCAATCTTCTTCTGGATCATCCAAATGCTCTCTAGGAAACTTCAGACGGGCCTGGACATGTACTGGCTTAAGCAGGGGGACACATCTGGCACTGCAGAATTTGAGTCCCTGGCGGCGTAGAGTGTTACTGATTTGTAGGTTTTGTTACTTTGGTCCCAGCTCTCTGCAGGTCATTCACTAGGTCCCCCCGTGTGGTTCTTTTTGCTCACCGTTCTTGTGATCATTTTGACCCCACAGGGTGCGATCTTGCGTGGAACCCCAGATCAAGGGAGATTATCAGTGTTCTTGAATGTCTTCCATTTCCTAATAATTGCTCCCACAGTTGATTTCTTCAAACCAAGCTGCTTACCTATTGCAGATTCAGTCTTCCCAGCCTAGTGCAGGTCTACAATTGTGTTTCTGGTGTCTTTTGACAGCTCTTTGGTCTTGGCCATAGTGGAGTTTGGAGTGTGACTGTTTGAGGTTGTGGACAGGTGTCTTTTATACTGATAACAAGTTCAAACAGGTGCCATTAATACAGGCAACGAGTGGAGGACAGAGGAACCTCTTAAAGAAGAAGTTACAGGTCTGTGAGAAATATTGCTTGTTTGTAGGTGACCAAATACTTATTTTCCATAATTTGCAAATAAATTCATTAAAATCCTACAATGTGATTTTCTGGATTTTTTTCTCAGATTTTGTCTCTCATAGTTGAAGTGTACCTATGATGAAAATTACAGGCCTCA
>NW_027030324.1:0-2127 GCF_034236695.1 Oncorhynchus nerka
GGTTGTCTGGCAATCCAGTCTGATTCCATGTTCACTCTCCTTCTCTCTTTCTGTAGTTCTGCTGCTGATGTCAGCCCCACTTGGTCATATCTCTAAAGACGATCCTCCATCCTGTTGTTTATTGATTCCCAGTTATTATGACATTTTGTCAGGTTTGTCATTAAGTTACACTGTATCACAGATGGTATCTAGATCACTGTTCATTTCTGTTGGTTCTACTACATCAACAACATCCAACAAATGACATTTCCTCTAGTTTGAGGATTAATCTTTATATCTGAAGTCATTGTGTGCCTCTGTTGGTATTGTAGAGGCACGGTGCTTGTACCACCAGGATTGTGGGTTGAATTCCCATTAGAAAATATATGCATGCATGACTGTAAGTCGCTTTAGATGAAAACATCTGTCGAATCATATATTGATATGTCAATGAGATTTGATGAGCTGGGCTTAGATGAGACTCCATACTGTACCTGAGACATTCTCTCTGATACATGATGAAGTCAAGGGAATTCTTAAAGAAGGTGTTGATGCTGGAACTCCTTCTTTAAAGGACAAAAGTCTCCACTGCTCTCCCCCAAAAATGATCTTCAGGTCCTTGGCAACACCCACTCAGACAAACAGAAAATGATCTTCAGGTCCTTGGCAACACCCACTCAGACAAACAAAATGACTCCACAGAGCCAGGTTTTGTCAAGTGTTTTGTGGAGCCTGATGGATTAAATGCAGGGATCCCCCTCTTCCTCTTTCCCTCCCTCCCTTCCTCCCTCTCTCCTTCGGCTCTCATCTTTCTCTACATCTCTCCTTGACACCTAAGGACAGATATCAATGTTAGTGGGTAAATATAATTTGCTTGACAATGTCCCTTTGAGCAATGTCTTACACTCCTCCAGATATTAGATTTTTTTCTCTATCTCTCTTTCAATCCCTTCCCTCCCTTCCCTCACCTTGTGTGGGTGGAGGAGCAGGAAGTGGCAACGCTTCATATTTCACAAGAGCCCCTGCACCTAGTTGATACAACACTGTCATGCACTAGTGACTTCTTGACAAACAATGACGGTATTAGTTGTAGTATAACGTCACATTAGAATGTTCTACATACCAGTCCAGAAACTGGGCTGATTCAGTGTTCAGGGGTTTAGAGACACATGTTTGTCACAGACTACAATGAAACTCTGGGACATTAAGGGGAATAATGAAGGAGTCAATAGTGATTCTCTATATGGGACATATCTAAATTAGCATCAGGGACATGAATTATGAGCTCATTAACTAAGCACAAAGGGACACATCCTCAAGTGGTTTACACCCGAGTGTGTTAATAGAAAATAGCGCATTAGTCTTATTTACATTTGTAATTAAAAAAACATATATAAAATGCATGGTAATTTGCATTAATGCATTCAATTCAATTACATGTCTTGTATAGCACAGATTGTTGTGCATCTTTCTGCATTGCATAGACTGATTTCTAACAGCTCTGTAGTGAGAACAAGCGTTCTTCCTTTGATGTGTCAGTTCATATATATCTGAAGGCCTCAGGGTATTGTAGCATGGTGATGTTTGTATTCACACAACACTGGTATTGTTAACAGCCTTTTAACATGCTCCCGTTCTGCACTCCTGTCCTCTATTCACCATCATGTATTTGGGGAAAGATGTTGTTAATCAGAAAAAAGGTTATCGTACTAAATAAATTAGCCTGCTGTTATCTGATTTGACCAGATCTTTCAGTTTGCCCCTAATCACTGATCCAAAGTCAGATGTTTTTATATTCTAATGGTTCAGGTTGGATAGATGTCGTTAGGGGGAACTTGGAGTGAGCAGAGCAGTGTTTGGGTCCTCTGTCAAGGCAGCCATTTGTAGCTCTACTCTGCACTATAAGGTCTTCTCCTCCACTCAGTGTCTATCTGTCTTTCTCTCAGCTCACAGAGCCAGAGAAGAGGAGCTGTCATCCTCAGGGAGGTATATGGAGACTTACACAGACATGTCAGTCAGTCATCAGTCTGATAAAGTCCCATCAACTGAGCCTCATCTCCTCTCTCTGTCATCACAACAACACCTGGCAGTCCTCCCCACTGGCACCGCAGCTCTCCATCAGAGGACAAGTCAACCATTGGAAAGTCT
>NW_027030326.1:0-2130 GCF_034236695.1 Oncorhynchus nerka
GGTGAGGTTAGGGTTAGGGTAGCAGACGTTAGAGGAGGTTAGAGTTAGGGTAGATGAGGTTAGGGTTAGGGTAGCAGACGTTAGATGAGGTTAGAGTTAGGGTAGCAGACGTTAGATGAGGTTAGAGTTAGGGTAGCAGACGTTAGTTTTAGGGTAGATGAGGTTAGGGTTAGGGTAGCAGACGTTAGGTGAGGTTAGAGTTAGGGTAGCAGACGTTAGTTTTAGGGTAGATGAGGTTAAAGTTAGGGTAGCAGACGTTAGTTTTAAGGTAGAAAGGCTGGTTTACCCACCCTCAGATGTCCCAGGCTGCTGGAGAGTAGAGGCTGGAGCACGGGACCATGTCCATAGTTATAAGCCACAGCTAGGTTAGACTGGGACCCAGGCCTGGTGAATCCCCAGATGAGGATATCAGGCCTGGTGGAGCCACATTCTAGAGTCACAGAGCCCCCGACCACCCCTCTGGCCTGCTGGCGGACGTACTCTACCTCCCTCTGGGTCCACGATCTCCAGACCTGAGGGAACATAACACACTTTATAAAATCCTTGTTTAATAAGACAAGATGGAAGTTAGAAACCTTATACCTCTAGAATATAGCAGTAAAGGTGTACCAATAGATACTCGTAGACAATAAAGAAGATAGACAAATGATAAAGTACATCAACAGGACCTACTCCTGAGAGTCTCCGTAGTAACACTAGTTCAGTCCAGTGAGTCCCTTACCTTGTAGAGGAGGCTGTAGTAAGCAGAGGAACAGAGACAGGACCTACTCCTGAGAGTCTCCGTAGCCAACACTAGTTCAGTCCAGTGAGTCCTTACCTTGTAGAGAGGCTGTAGTAAGCAGAGGAACAGAGACGGACCTACTCCTGAGTCTCCGTAGTAACACTAGTTCAGTCCAGTGAGTCCTTACCTTGTAGAGGAGGCTGTAGTAAGCAGAGGCTGGTGAGAGACAGGACATACTCCTGAGAGTCTCGTAGTAACACTAGTTCAGTCCAGTGAGTCCTTACCTTGTAGAGGAGGCTGTAGTAAGCAGAGGAACAGAGACAGGACCTACTCCTGAGAGTCTCCGTAGTAACACTAGTTCAGTCCAGTGAGTCCTTACCTTGTAGAGGAGGCTGTAGTAAGCAGAGGAACAGAGACAGGACCTACTCCTGAGAGTCTCCGTAGTAACACTAGTTCAGTCCAGTGAGTCCTTACCTTGTAGAGGAGGCTGTAGTAAGCAGAGGTACAGACAGAGACAGGACCTACTCCTGAGAGTCTCCGTAGTAACACTAGTTCAGTCCAGTGAGTCCTTACCTTGTAGAGGAGGCTGTAGTAAGCAGAGGAACAGAGACAGGACCTACTCCTGAGAGTCTCCGTAGTAACACTAGTTCAGTCCAGTGAGTCCTTACCTTGTAGAGGAGGCTGTAGTAAGCAGAGGTACAGACAGAGACAGGACATACTCCTGAGAGTCTCCGTAGTAACACTAGTTCAGTCCAGTGAGTCCTTACCTTGTAGAGGAGGCTGTAGTAAGCAGAGGAACAGAGACAGGACCTACTCCTGAGAGTCTCCGTAGTAACACTAGTTCAGTCCAGTGAGTCCTTACCTTGTAGAGGAGGCTGTAGTAAGCAGAGGAACAGAGACAGGACCTACTCCTGAGAGTCTCCATAGTAACACTAGTTCAGTCCAGTGAGTCCTTACCTTGTAGAGGAGGCTGTAGTAAGCAGAGGTACAGACAGAGACAGGACCTACTCCTGAGAGTCTCCATAGTAACACTAGTTCAGTCCAGTGAGTCCTTACCTTGTAGAGGAGGCTGTAGTAAGCAGAGGAACAGAGACAGGACCTACTCCTGAGAGTCTCCATAGTAACACTAGTTCAGTCCAGTGAGTCCTTACCTTGTAGAGGAGGCTGTAGTAAGCAGAGGTACAGACAGAGACAGGACATACTCCTGAGAGTCTCCATAGTAACACTAGTTCAGTCCAGTGAGTCCTTACCTTGTAGAGGAGGCTGTAGTAAGCAGAGGAACAGAGACAGGACCTACTCCTGAGAGTCTCCATAGTAACACTAGTTCAGTCCAGTGAGTCCTTACCTTGTAGAGGAGGCTGTAGTAAGCAGAGGAACAGAGACAGGACCTACTCCTGAGAGTCTCCATA
>NW_027030327.1:0-2132 GCF_034236695.1 Oncorhynchus nerka
ACACTGAGACACTGAGACACTGAGACACTGAGACACACTGATACACTGATACACTGATACACTGGAGACACTGAGACACTGATACACTGGAGACACTGAGACACTGAGACACTGGAGACACTGAGACATACACTGGGAGACACTGATACACTGAGACACTGATACACTGAGACACTGAGACATATACTGGAGACACTGAGACACTGAGACACTGAGACAGACACTGAGACACTGATACACTGAGACACTGATGACATACACTGAGACACTGCACGAGACACTGAGACACTGATACACTGGATACGACACTGGAGACACTGAGACACTGAGTACACTGAGACACTGAGACACTGAGACACTGAGACACTGAGACACTGAGACACTGACATGAGACACTGAGACACTGAGACACTGGTGACACCTGAGACACCGAGACACAGCCGAGACACCGACAACAGACACCGAGACACTGAGACACTGAGACACTGATACACTGAGACATACACTTTGGGACATACACTGGGACACTGGAGGACATACACTGGGACGCCTGGGACATACACTGGGACACTGAGACACTGGGACACTGATACACTGGGACACTGAGACACTGGGACATGCACTGGGACCTGATGCACTGGGACATACTAAGGACATACACTGGACACTGGGACATGCACTGGGACATACACTGGGACATACACTGGGATACACTGGGACACTGATACACTGGGACACTGAGACATACACTGGGACACTGAACACTGAGACATAAACTGATACACTGATACACTGGGACAAACACTGGACACATAAACTGGGACAGCACACTGGACACTGGGACATACACTGGGACATACACTGGGACATACACTGGGACATACACTGGACACTAGGACATACACTGGGACACTGGGACAAACACTGGGACATACACTGGGATAGACTGGGACATACACTAAGGACACACTGGGACAAACACTGGGACAAACACTGGGACATACACTGGGACATACACTGGGACATACACTGGGACACTAAGACATACACTGGGACACTGGGGGACACTGGGACATACACTGGGACATGAGACACTGGGACATACACTGGGACATGCTGATGCACTGGACAAAACACTGAGGACACTGAGACAGGACTGATACACTGAGGAAAAACACTGGGACATACACTGGGACGCTGGGACACACTGAGAAAACACTGAGAAACTGAGACATACACTGAGACACTGAGACCTGAGACACTGAGACTCTGAGTTGCTGGGACATACACTGGGACATTGCTGGGACTGCTGGGACATGCCTGGGACACTGGGACACTGGGACACTTTGGGACATGATGCACTGGGACACTGGGACACTGAGACACTGATACACTGGGACATACACTGGGACATACACTGGGACACTGGGACAAACACTGAGACAAAGACTAGGACAAACACTGGACATACAAGGACATACACTGATACACTGGGACACACACTGATACACTGGGACAAACAGTGGGACATACACTGGGACATACCGGGACACTGGGACAAACACTGGGACCACTGAGGACACTGGGACACACACTGATACACTGGGACACACTGATACACTGGGACACACTGATGCACTGAGGACACTGGGACACTGGGACAACACTGGGACACTGGGATAGGCGCTGGGACATACACTGGGCTCAAACACTGGGACACTGGGACAAGGCACTGATGCACTGGGACAACAGGACACTGGGGACGCTGGGACAAACACTGGGACATACACTGGGACAGAGCACTGGAGGACACTGGGACAGGCACTGGGACGCTGGGACACTGGGACGCTGATGCACTGATGCACTGATGCACTTTGATGCACTGGGACGCTGGGGACCTGATTACGCTGGGACGCAAGGGACACTGATGCACTGAGGACACTGGAGCGGTGCTTGCTGGGACATACACTGGGACATACACTGGGACAAACACTGAGACACTGAGACAAACACTGGGACACTGAGACAAACACTGAGACACTGAGACACTGAGACACTGATACACTGATGCACTGAGGACACTGAGACACTGATACACTGAGACACTGATATGACTGATAATTGAGACACTG
>NW_027030328.1:0-2132 GCF_034236695.1 Oncorhynchus nerka
TATGGATGTGTACAGTACCATATTATAATGTGTCTGTTGTGTATGGATGTGTACAGTACCATATTATAATGTGTCTGTTGTGTATGGATGTGTATAGTACCATATTATAATGTGTCTGTTGTGTATGGATGTGTATAGTACCATATTATAATGTGTCTGTTGTGTATGGATGTGTACAGTACCATATTATAATGTGTATGGATGTGTACAGTACCATATTATAATGTGTGCATGTGGATGTGTACAGTACCATATTATAATGTGTCTGTGTATGGATAGTGTACAGTACCATATTATAATGTTGTATGGATGTGTACAGTACCATATTATAATGATGTATGGATGTGTACAGTACCATATTATAATGTGTCTGTTGTGTATGGATGTGTACAGTACCATATTATAATGTGTCTGTTGTGTATGGATGTGTACAGTACCATATTATAATGTGTATGGATGTGTACAGTACCATCATTATATATGTCGTATGGATGCTGTACAGTACCATATTATAATGTGTCTGTTGTGTATGGATGGTACCAGTATTAATATATCGTGTATGGATGTGTACAGTACCATATTATAATGTGTCAGTTGTGACATGTGTACAGTACCATATTATAATGTGTCTGTTGTGTATGGATGTGTACAGTACCATATTATAATGTTGTATGGATGTGTACAGTACCATATTATAATGTGCCTGTTGTGTATGGATGTACAGTACCATATTATAACTGTTGTGTATGGATGTGTACAGTACCATATTATAATGTGTCTGTTGTGTATGGATGTGTACAGTACCATATTATAATGTGTCTGTTGTGTACAGTACCATATTATAATGTGTATGGATGTGTACAGTACCATATTATAATGTGTCTGTTGTGTATGGATGTGTACAGTACCATATTATAATGTTTGTGTATGGATGTGTACAGTACCATATTATAATGTGTCTGTGTGTATGGATGTGTACAGTACCATATTATAATGTGTCTGTTGTGTATGGATGTGTACAGTAACCATATTATAATGTGTCTGTGTGTATGGATGTGTACAGTACCATATTATAATGTGTATGGATGTGTACAGTACCATATTATAATGTGTCTGTTGTGTATGGATGTGTACAGTACCATATTATAATGTGTCTGTTGTGTATGGATGTGTACAGTACCATATTATAATGTGTATGGATGTGTACAGTACCATATTATAATGTGTCTGTTGTGTATGGATGTGTACAGTACCATATTATAATGTGTATGGATGTGTACAGCACCGCATTACAATGCGTGTCTGTTGCGCATGGACGTGCGCAGTACCATATTATAAGTATGGATGTGTACAGTACCATATTATAATGTGTATGGATGTGTACAGTACCATATTATAATGTGTCTGTTGTGTATGGATGTGTACAGTACCATATTATAATGTGTATGGATGTGTACAGTACCATATTATAATGTGTCTGTTGTGTATGGATGTGTACAGTACCATATTATAATGTGTCTGTTGTGTATGGATGTGTACAGTACCATATTATAATGTGTATGGATGTGTACAGTACCATATTATAATGTGTCTGTTGTGTATGGATGTGCACAGTACCATATTATAATGTAGTATGGATGTGTACAGTACCATATTATAATGTGTATGGATGTGTACAGTACCATATTATAATGTGTATGGATGTGTACAGTACCATATTATAATGTGTCTGTTGTGTATGGATGTGTACAGTACCATATTATAATGTGTATGGATGTGTACAGTACCATATTATAATGTGTCTGTTGTGTATGGATGTGTACAGTACCATATTATAATGTGTATGGATGTGTACAGTACCATATTATAATGTGTATGGATGTGTACAGTACCATATTATAATGTGTATGGATGTGTACAGTACCATATTATAATGTGTCTGTTGTGTATGGATGTGTACAGAAAATTACCATTATTATAATGTGTATGGATGTGTACAGTGCCATATTATAATGTGTCTGTTGTGTATGGATGTGTACAGTACCATATTATAATGTGTATGGATGTGTACAGTACCGTATTATAATGTGTATGTTGTGTATGGATGTGTACAGTACCATATTATAATATGT
>NW_027030329.1:0-2132 GCF_034236695.1 Oncorhynchus nerka
GCCAACTGAACTACATGCTAGGAGAAATGGAGCCAACTGATCTATGCTACTGTAGGAGAATGGAGCCAACTGAACTATGCTACTGTTTGAGAATGGAGCCAACTGAACTATGCTATGGAGAATGGAGCCAACTGAACTATGCTACTGTAGGAGAATGAAGCCAACTGAACTATGCTACTGTAGGAGAATGGAGCCAACTGAACTATGCTACTGTAGGAGAATGGAGCCAACTGAACTATGCTACTGTAGGAGAATGGAGCCAACTGAACTATGCTACTGTAGGAGAATGGAGCCAACTGAACTATGCTACTGTAGGAGAATGGAGCCAACTGAACTATGCTACTGTAGGAGAATGGAGCCAACTGAACTATGCTACTGTAGGAGAATGGAGCCAACTGAACTATGCTACTGTAGGAGAATGGAGCCAACTGAACTATGCTACTGTAGGAGAATGGAGCCAACTGAACTATGCTACTGTAGGAGAATGGAGCCAACTGAACTATGCTACTGTAGGAGAATGGAGCCAACTGAACTATGCTACTGTAGGAGAATGGAGCCAACTGAACTATGCTGTAGGAGAATGGAGCCAACTGAACTATGCTAGGAGAATGGAGCCAACTGAACTATGCTAGGAGAATGGAGCCAACTGAACTATGCTAGGAGAATGGAGCCAACTGAACTATGCTACTGTAGGAGAATGGAGCCAACTGATCTATGCTACTGTAGGAGAATGGAGCCAACTGAACTATGCTACTGTAGGAGAATGGAGCCAACTGAATTATGCTACTGTAGGAGAATGGAGCTAACTGAACTATGCTACTGTAGGAGAATGGAGCCAACTGAACTATGCTACTGTAGGAGAATGGAGCCAACTGAACTATGCTAGGAGAATGAAGCCAACTGATCTATGCTACTGTAGGAGAATGGAGCCAACTGAACTATGCTACTGTTTGAGAATGGAGCCAACTGATCTATGCTAGGAGAATGGAGCCAACTGAACTATGCTAGGAGAATGGAGCCAACTGAACTATGCTACTGTAGGAGAATGAAGCCAACTGAACTATGCTAGGAGAATGGAGCCAACTGAACTATGCTAGGAGAATGGAGCCAACTGAACTATGCTAGGAGAATGGAGCCAACTGAACTATGCTTAGGAGAATGGAGCCAACTGAACTATGCTACTGTAGGAGAATGAAGCCAACTGATCTATGCTAGGAGAATGGAGCCAACTGAACTATGCTAGGAGAATGGAGCCAACTGAACTATGCTACTGTAGGAGAATGGAGCCAACTGAACTATGCTAGGAGAATGGAGCCAACTGAACTATGCTACTGTAGGAGAATGGAGCCAACTGATCTATGCTAGAGAGAATGGAGCCAACTGAACTATGCTACTGTAGGAGAATGGAGCCAACTGAACTATGCTAGGAGAATGGAGCCAACTGAACTATGCTGAGGAGAATGGAGCCAACTGAAATATGCTACTGTAGGAGAATGGAGCCAACTGATCTATGCTACTGTAGGAGTATGGAGCCAACTGAATTATGCTACTGTAGGAGAATGGAGCCAACTGAACTATGCTACTGTAGGAGAATGGAGCCAACTGAATTATGCTACTGTAGGAGAATGGAGCCAACTGAACTATGCTACTGTAGGAGAATGGAGCCAACTGAACTATGCTAGGAGAATGGAGCCAACTGAACTATGTACTGTAGGAGAATGGAGCCAACTGAACTATGCTACTGTAGGAGAATGGAGCCAACTGATCTATGCTACTGTAGGAGAATGGAGCCAACTGAACTATGCTACTGTAGGAGAATGGAGCCAACTGAACTATGCTACTGTAGGAGAATGGAGCCAACTGAACTATGCTACTGTAGGAGAATGGAGCCAACTGAACTATGCTACTGTAGGAGAATGGAACCAACTGAACTATGCTACTGTAGGAGAATGGAGCCAACTGAACTATGCTACTGTAGGAGAATGGAGCCAACTGAACTATGTTACTGTAGGAGAATGGAGCCAACTGAACTATGCTACTGTAGGAGAATGGAGCCAACTGAACTATGCTACTGTAGGAGAATGGAGCCAACTGAACTATGCTACTGTAGGAGAATGGAGCCAACTGAACTA
>NW_027030330.1:0-2133 GCF_034236695.1 Oncorhynchus nerka
GTGTGACTCCTGATTAAACCCACTGCAGTCAAATGAAGGGAAAACATGTTTAAGACGACCAATAATCACTCTGTGTGACCCTGATTAAACCCACTGCAGTCAAATGAAGGGAAAACATGTTTAAGACGACCAATAATCACTCTGTGTGACCCTGATTAAACCCACTGCAGTCAAATGAAGGGAAAACATGTTTAAGACGACCAATAATCACTCTGTGTGACCCTGATTAAACCCACTGCAGTCAAATGAAGGGAAAACATGTTTAAGACGACCAATAATCACTCTGTGTGACCCTGATTAAACCCACTGCAGTCAAATGAAGGAAAACATGTTTAAGACGACCAATAATCACTCTGTGTGACCCTGATTAAACCCACTGCAGTCAAATGAAGGGAAAACATGTTTAAGACGACCAATAATCACTCTGTGTGACCCTGATTAAACCCACTGCAGTCAAATGAAGGGAAAACATGTTTAAGACGACCAATAATCACTCTGTGTGACCCTGATTAAACCCACTGCAGTCAAATGAAGGAAAACATGTTTAAGACGACCAATAATCACTCTGTGTGACCCTGATTAAACCCACTGCAGTCAAATGAAGGAAAACATGTTTAAGACGACCAATAATCACTCTGTGTGACCCTGATTAAACCCACTGCAGTCAAATGAAGGGAAAACATGTTTAAGAGCGACCAATAATCACTCTGTGTGACCCTGATTAAACCCACTGCAGTCAAATGAAGGGAAAACATGTTTAAGACGACCAATAATCACTCTGTGTGACCCTGATTAAACCCACTGCAGTCAAATGAAGGGAAAACATGTTTAAGGCGACCAATAATCACTCTGTGTGACCCTGATTAAACCTACTGCAGTCAAATGAAGGGAAAACATGTTTAAGACGACCAATAATCACTCTGTGTGACCCTGATTAAACCCACTGCAGTCAAATGAAGGGAAAACATGTTTAAGGTTGTCTCTCGGACTCTAGGTTTGTGTACCTTTCTCGTGATGCGGAAGTATCCAGTCACAGGAGACATCAGCATCATCTTGAGAAACGACACGATAGTGTGGCGTAGGCAGAGAAGGGCCAGAACACCTCGCTGTCTATCATATGAGTTAGCTCTGCCATGAGCTGTTGGGTTCGAGTCTCGCTGGAAAACAGAGCAGTACAACATAAACTGAAGCGACTGCACGACGGTTTAGCGTTTGATTGTTCTAAAAGGGACTTGAAGTGGATTTGAAAAGTTTTTTTTACATTTTAACTTTTTTCTTAATGTTTCATTAAAACAAAATGCAGCCGCAGCGCCTAGCGCATTTACATGGGTCTACGCACATTACGCCAAAATAGCCTCCTTTAAAAAATCTAATAACGATACAAATGTAACCGTTGAAATACGGGTTAGCATTTTAATTGATCTTCACACACACGCTACGGGGTCAATATCCGCTGACGGCGTTCGCATTAGTTTATTTTGAGCAGAGCGAAGAGTGCTTTTCACCATACCTTTTCGCAGAAACTTCTGCCCTTGGTTTTGACTCGGAGCCAGGGAGCAGCTACCAGCCTCGTTAGACTGCGCAGATGTGGGCGGTTTGTTCGAGGCGGTTTCAGAAGAAAAAAAAGGGGGCGAGATATTTGGACTTCCGCCAGTCTGCGGATCTACCAATAAATGCGTCCACTTCCTCCGATGGCTTTTTTATGCTACCATTTTCCATTGTCCGATGAACACATTTTCATCTACGGCATCTATGTTATATTCGTTCTACAAACAAACACCACGAGACATGTCATTTGTAGAGACTCGTTCGTGTTATGTCTACAGGTGGAAAGCACTAGTGGAAAGAGACCGTCCCTGATTTTGGCTTAGAAAATGGGAACGAACAAAGCAAACCAAATGCAGTAGCTTCTGAATGCGTTGGCCTCAGTAAACAGATCATTGCCCAGTGTAGGATCTGGCTACATATACAGAATTTAAAAGAGCAGACATGAGGATGAGATCCAAGTATAAGGTCTGTATTCATTAGCCAATTAGCAAAAATATATCTGGTGCTCAGCAGCCTGCTTCGCCAGGCCCCATTTCAATTAAGACTGAAGTATAGGGTACAGTCAAAATTCATTGTCCAACCAGC
>NW_027030331.1:0-2133 GCF_034236695.1 Oncorhynchus nerka
ACATTATAACTGAGATACCATCAACATGACACATTATAACTGAGTATACCATCAACATGACTCAGACACATTATAACTGAGATACCATCAACATGACTCTAGGCACATTATAACTGAGTTACCATCAACATGACTCTAGACACATTATAACTGAGTTACCATCAACATGACTCTAGACACATTATAACTGAGATACCATCAACATGACTCTAGACACATTATAACTGAGATACCATCAACATGACTCTAGACACATTATAACTGAGATACCATCAACATGACTCTAGACACATTATAACTGAGTTACCATCAACATGACTCTAGACACATTATAACTGAGATACCATCAACATGACTCTAGACACATTATAACTGAGATACCATCAACATGACTCTAGACACATTATAACTGAGATACCATCAACATGACTCTAGACACATTATAACTGAGATACCATCAACATGACTCTAGACACATTATAACTGAGTTACCATCAACATGACTCTAGACACATTATAACTGAGATACCATCAACATGACTCTAGACACATTATAACTGAGTTACCATCAACATGACACATTATAACTGAGATACCATCAACATGACTCTAGACACATTATAACTGAGTTACCATCAACATGACTCTAGACACATTATAACTGAGTTACCATCAACATGACTCTAGACACATTATAACTGAGATACCATCAACATGACTCTAGACACATTATAACTGAGTTACCATCAACATGACACACATTATAACTGAGATACCATCAACATGACACATTATAACTGAGTTACCATCAACATGACTCTAGACACATTATAACTGAGTTACCATCAACATGACTCTAGACACATTATAACTGAGTTACCATCAACATGACTCTAGACACATTATAACTGAGTTACCATCAACATGACTCTAGACACATTATAACTGAGTTACCATCAACATGACTCTAGACACATTATAACTGAGATACCATCAACATGACTCTAGACACATTATAACTGAGATACCATCAACATGACTCTAGACACATTATAACTGAGTTACCATCAACATGACTCTAGACACATTATAACTGAGTTACCATCAACATGACTCTAGACACATTATAACTGAGTTACCATCAACATGACGACACATTATAACTGAGATACCATCAACATGACACATTATAACTGAGTTACCATCAACATGACTCTAGACACATTATAACTGAGATACCATCAACATGACTCTAGACATTATAACTGAGTTACCATCAACATGACTCTAGACACATTATAACTGAGATACCATCAACATGACTAGACACATTATAACTGAGTTACCATCAACATGACTCTAGACACATTATAACTGAGTTACCATCAACATGACTCTAGACACATTATAACTGAGTTACCATCAACATGACTCTAGACACATTATAACTGAGTTACCATCAACATGACTCTAGACACATTATAACTGAGATACCATCAACATGACACATTATAACTGAGATACCATCAACATGACTCTAGACACATTATAACTGAGTTACCATCAACATGACTCTAGACACATTATAACTGAGATACCATCAACATGACACATTATAACTGAGTTACCATCAACATGACTCTAGACACATTATAACTGAGATACCATCAACATGACACATTATAACTGAGTTACCATCAACATGACTCTAGACACATTATAACTGAGATACCATCAACATGACACATTATAACTGAGTTACCATCAACATGACTCTAGACACATTATAACTGAGATACCATCAACATGACACATTATAACTGAGTTACCATCAACATGACTCTAGACACATTATAACTGAGATACCATCAACATGACACATTATAACTGAGTATACCATCAACATGACTCTAGACACATTATAACTGAGTTACCATCAACATGACTCTAGACACATTATAACTGAGTTACCATCAACATGACTCTAGACACATTATAACTGAGATACCATCAACATGACACATTATAACTGAGATACCATCAACATGACACATTATAACTGAGCATGCCATCAACATGACACATTATAACTGAGTTACCATCAACATGACTCTAGACACATTATAACTGAGA
>NW_027030332.1:0-2133 GCF_034236695.1 Oncorhynchus nerka
TGTCATTATAGTAGAATGGTCTTATCATTGAAGTACTATTACTGTGTCATTATAGTAGAATGGTCTGATTATTAAAGTACTATTACTGTGTCATTATAGTAGAATGGTCTTATCATTGAGTACTATTACTGTGTCATTATAGTAGAATGGTCTGATTATTAAAGTATTATTACTGTGTCATTATAGTAGAATGGTCTGATTATTAAAGTATTATTACTGTGTCATTATAGTAGAATGGTCTGATTATTAAAGTACTATTACTGTGTCATTATAGTAGAATGGTCTGATTATTAAAGTACTATTACTGTGTCATTATAGTAGAATGGTCTGATTATTAAAGTACTATTACTGTGTCATTATAGTAGAATGGTCTGATTATTAAAGTACTATTACTGTGTCATTATAGTAGAATGGTCTGATTATTAAAGTATTATTACTGTGTCATTATAGTAGAATGGTCTGATTATTAAAGTACTATTACTGTGTCATTATAGTAGAATGGTCTGATTATTAAAGTACTATTACTGTGTCATTATAGTAGAATGGTCTTATCATTGAGTATTATTACTGTGTCATTATAGTAGAATGGTCTGATTATTAAAGTATTATTACTGTGTCATTATAGTAGAATGGTCTTATCATTGAGTACTATTACTGTGTCATTATAGTAGAATGGTCTTATCATTGAGTACTATTACTGTGTCATTATAGTAGAATGGTCTGATTATTAAAGTATTATTACTGTGTCATTATAGTAGAATGGTCTGATTATTAAAGTATTATTACTGTGTCATTATAGTAGAATGGTCTTATCATTGAGTACTATTACTGTGTCATTATAGTAGAATGGTCTGATTATTAAAGTACTATTACTGTGTCATTATAGTAGAATGGTCTGATTATTAAAGTATTATTACTGTGTCATTATAGTAGAATGGTCTTATCATTGAGTACTATTACTGTGTCATTATAGTAGAATGGTCTTATCATTGAGTACTATTACTGTGTCATTATAGTAGAATGGTCTTATCATTGAGTATTATTACTGTGTCATTATAGAATGGTCTCGTCAATATATTATTACTGTGTCATTATAGTAGAATGGTCTTATCATTGAGTACTATTACTGTGTCATTATAGTAGAATGGTCTTATCATTGAGTACTATTACTGTGTCATTATAGTAGAATGGTCTTATCATTGAGTACTATTACTGTGTCATTATAGTAGAATGGTCTTATCATTGAGTACTATTACTGTGTCATTATAGTAGAATGGTCTGATCATTGAAGTACTATTACTGTGTCATTATAGTAGAATGGTCTGATTATTAAAGTACTATTACTGTGTCATTATAGTAGAATGGTCTGATTATTAAAGTACTATTACTGTGTCATTATAGTAGAATGGTCTGATTTATTAAAGTAATATTACTGTGTCATTATAGTAGAATGGTCTTATCATTGAGTAGAATGGTCTGATTATTAAAGTATTATTACTGTGTCATTATAGTAGAATGGTCTGATTATTAAAGTACTATTACTGTGTCATTATAGTAGAATGGTCTTATTATTAAAGTACTATTACTGTGTCATTATAGTAGAATGGTCTTATCATTGAGTATTATTACTGTGTCATTATAGTAGAATGGTCTGATTATTAAAGTATTATTACTGTGTCATTATAGTAGAATGGTCTGATTATTAAAGTACTATTACTGTGTCATTATAGTAGAATGGTCTGATTATTAAAGTACTATTACTGTGTCATTATAGTAGAATGGTCTGATTATTAAAGTACTATTACTGTGTCATTATAGTAGAATGGTCTGATTATTAAAGTATTATTACTGTGTCATTATAGTAGAATGGTCTTATCATTGAGTACTATTACTGTGTCATTATAGTAGAATGGTCTGATTATTAAAGTACTATTACTGTGTCATTATAGTAGAATGGTCTGATTATTAAAGTATTATTACTGTGTCATTATAGTAGAATGGTCTTATCATTGAGTATTATTACTGTGTCATTATAGTAGAATGGTCTTATCATTGAGTATTATTACTGTGTCATTATAGTAGAATGGTCTGATTATTAAAGTATTATTACTGTGTCATTATAGTAGAATGGTC
>NW_027030333.1:0-2135 GCF_034236695.1 Oncorhynchus nerka
TATTTGACAGTACAGTTTTCTGAAACCAAACTGTTTTTCTTGATCTTTCATCAGATACACCTTGCCCAACATCACGAGCCAGGTAGCAAGACGAGTTATGGAGACAAATACCAAAGCCAGCTTCACAGACCAACAGAAGGCCCTTGTTGCTGACTACTTGGCCCATACAACTGCTACAGCTGAAAAGCATTACCGCATGAAGACACCAGTCAATGCCTGCCTGGGAATGAAGCTGATCACCAAAGTTGCCATGTCCGATGAATCTAAGTAAGTATTTACACAAATTATATAAATTACACTTTACATTGTCTTGTAAATGCTGGGGGAGCTGGGGAAGTCTATTCAAGGGCTTTATTGGCATGGGAAACATGTGTTAACATTACCAAAGCAAGTGAGGTAGATAATATATAAAGTGAATATATACACTGGAATTTCACCCAGTAGATATGGGAGTTTTTCAAAATTGGATTTGTTTTTGAAATCTTTGAGGATCTGTATAATCTGAGGGAAATATGTCTCTCTAATATGGTCATACATTGGGCAGGAGGTTAGGAAGTGCAGCTTGTTTTACACCTCATTTTGTGGGCAGTGAGCGCATAGCCTGTCTTCTCAACACAGATAATCCTTATAGATAATCTTTATACGGCCTTTCTCAATAGCAGCTCATGTCATGTTGATCAAAATATAGTAGATGGTTCTCTGTTGAATCTTACCCCTCAAAACATCTAGGCATTAGTTCCTTGCATAAGCCATTACATGCTAAATTGTTGAACTATTTGTCATAAACTGTCAAGCATAGACAGAGTTAATTTAGGAGCTACGGTACCAGTATGTACAGGTAAAACATATATCTATGTAACTACTTGATGCTCATAGAATTCATCCCACCTTATTCACCCCTGCTGGCTGCAGCATGTGAGGACATCACAGTAGATGCCTGCAGAGGATGGATAAGGCATATATATATATACAATTTTAGGCCAGTCTAGCTAGCTCTCTCTCTCTCTCACTCCTAGATTGCCCATCCAAAGTGGTTTCCAAGGTTATTGTTCTGTTAACGGTCTCTCAGATTCATTTCCCACCTCTGAGTGGGGGTTTCAGTCTACCCTGAATAGAACATTTAAATTTGGAAAAGGGGTGGGCCTATCTGATACAGTCCTTTCCCAGAAGTGGAAAGGACTGTACATTGCCAGTGACCCTGATAAAGGAAAAAAGGTAATGAAGACACGTCCATTTGCTAAAGGGGAAGTTGTCTGTGACTACCACGGTCTCCCACTCTCAGGGAAGCAGGGGAAAAAATTGTTGGAAGCAACAGAGAATGACGAGATGGGGTTCCTTTACTTCAGCACCACACAGTCTACAACTAACCCTAACCCAGCACCACACACAGTCTACAGCTAACCCTAACCCAGCACCACACACAGTCTACAACTAACCCAGCACCACACACAGTCTACAACTAACCCTAACCCAGCACCACACACAGTCTACAACTAACCCAGCACCACACACAGTCTACAACTAACCCAGCACCACACACAGTCTACAACTAACCCAGCACCACACAGTCTACAACTAACCCAGCACCACACAGTCTACAACTAACCCAGCACCACAGTCTACCACTAACTAACCACTACAAGGAATCAGGGAAAACCTACTGCATAGATGCAAAGACTGTGCCCTGTCCTTGCCACCCAGAGATGGAGATGGAGATGGATGCCCATCCGCATCCACAACAATATGTGAAAAGTGTCCATAAATCACTCAGGGTGAGCGCCCATGGAAAGAGGGCCGTAGTATGATAGTCCCATAGTGGGCATTAATATCAGAATGACCTAAAAGTGCATTTAGGACAGTATTTTAATTGTTAGGTTACCTACCTTCAAACACCTTGCGAGGTGACTACTTGAAATTAGGAGATTTTTTTGGGGTTACCAGTTGCACGACTATTTATTTTTCCGGCCCAATTCAGTTTTTCAAAAAAATATTAAACATACTTCCAGCAGGGCTAGAGGTCCCATATTTCTTGTGATAGCCTCTCTCTCAATGGGCAACAAGTAGAGAATGTAAAACAAAATGCCCTGTTAGGAACCTATGTTTCCAGTAACATGTACTTTTATTGCCCAAAATCT
>NW_027030334.1:0-2135 GCF_034236695.1 Oncorhynchus nerka
AATCACGCGAAGATACCAGCGTTGACCTCGATGCAGCCTTCGGTAGCGCCCATTGAACCGAAGAGGCCGAGTGTCATCAACCATGCCATGATCACACATGCTGCCCTGTCCCTCAGGGGTCTGTACTTGAGGGAGGCCACAGGGTAGATCACCGCCAGGTAGAGCTTCACACACATGCCTTCCTGTACCTCAGGGTTCTGTACTTGAGAGAGACCACAGGGTAGATCACCGCCAGGTAGAGCTCCACACAGATGCAGCACTGTACCTCAGGGGTCTGTACTTGAGGGAGGCCACAGGGTAGATCACCGCCAGGTAGAGCTCCACACAGATGCTGCCCTGTACCTCAGGGGTCTGTACTTGAGAGAGGCCACAGGGTAGATCACCGCCAGGTAGAGCTCCACACAGATGCTGCCCTGTACCTCAGGGGTCTGTACTTGAGAGAGACCACAGGGTAGATCACCGCCAGGTAGAGCTCCACACAGATGCTGCCCTGTACCTCAGGGGTCTGTACTTGAGAGAGGCCACAGGGTAGATCACCGCCAGGTAGAGCTCCATACAGATGCTGCCCTGTACCTCAGGGGTCTGTACTTGAGGGAGGCCACAGGGTAGATCACCGCCAGGTAGAGCTCCACACAGATGCTGCCCTGTATCTCAGGGGTCTGTACTTGAGGAAGACCACAGGGTAGATCACCGCCAGGTAGAGCTCCACACAGATGCAGCCCTGTACCTCAGGGGTCTGTACTTGAGAGAGACCACGGGGTAGATCACCGCCAGGTAGAGCTCCACACAGATGCAGCACTGGAACAGGTCCAAACTCAGCAAAGACAAAAGTGTACCCTGTCCGAATGAATGATCAAACTTTTGATGAAGAGGACATTGGTGACCAATAGTGGTGTGTAGAAGATTCATGACAGACTGGTTGACGTTGAAGAGCTCCTGTTTCACCTGGACCGAAGGTCCGCCAGCCACTAGTCATAGGTACCAGTTGTTGGTGACCAGGCCAGGAGGCAGTTGAACACCTCTGTTCCCAGTTAGACTGGCAGACAGGAGGGACACACCCAGGACCATCATATTCATTTAAGTCTGGGAGTCGTGAAAATAGGAGTTTGGTTCCTTCATTGCTGCATATCCTCTGTTACTTTATTCTCTGAAGACTAGGAAGACCTGTGTTCTAAGACAAAGAGGGGGAGAGTAGAACATCAAGGGAAGAGGTAAGTAGTAACCTCTAGAGAGGTTTAACACAGTGTAAAATAAGTTTAGCCTCACAGGAAGTAAGCTAATACTCATGGATAGACAATGTTATTATTACATAATGATAACATTGACTGAGGATTCAAGACAAGGTAAGATATTGAGTTGTCATTGTACCTGCTGTGGCTTGTTGTTATCTGGGAGGAATGAACGTCTGTGCCTTTGTCCAGGGATTCTGATTTGGCTCCAACATTATGGTGTGAAGAGTGCTCAAACAAGATGACACTCATCTAGAGTAGCCTATATTCGACAACCTTATTGACTTTTGAATTGACATTAATCTGCCTTTCAAATAGCCAAAGTTTACATCAGGTGGGTCCACGTTTTTTTGTGTGAACTGTCAGGGCCAGAATGTTGCATAAAGATGACATTATTAGCCAAGTTAAGACGATCGTCCACAGTCAAGCCCCCATATATTTGAACAACATTGTGCAATCTAAGTGACAGACAAGGATCTAAGTTCAAAAGTACAATATAACATGAAGAAAAAGACATTCCATTATGCTGACGCAAAATGAATAGGTCTAATCCCATATCTAGACAACCTGTGCTAATATTATACATGCAGTTGAAGTTGGAAGTTTACATGCACCTCAGCCAAATACATTTAAACTCAGTTTTTCACAACATTTAATCCTAGTATATATTCCCATTCTTAGGTCAGTTAGGATCATCACTTTATTTTAAGAATGTGAAATGTCAGAATAATAGTAGAGAGAATTATTTATTTCAGCTTTTATTTCTTTCATCAAATTCCCAGTGGGTCAGAAGTTTACATACACAGAATTAGTATGTTGTAGCATTGCTTTTAAATTATTTAACTAGGGTCAAACGTTTCAGGTAGCCTTCCACAAGCTTCCCACAATAAGTTTGGCTAGAAACTA